>NW_016912512.1:0-701 GCF_001483705.2 Eufriesea mexicana
ACTGCGCTCTAGCGTATTCTGCTGGTCTCTGGAGAAGCCGGCAATGGTGTTCGCGGCACGTTATGTTGAGCTACGCTACGGACGGTTGTGTTGTATTAGTTTGGGTTTGGTTCGTATAACTTTGACTTCAGGTTTGGGTTTGGTTCGTATAACTTTGACTTCTCTGCTATGCACTTCGATTCTATGTATTTCGGCGCTCTACTCTCCTCTAATATGTTCTACTTGGAACTGGAGATTGCAGCAACAGAGGTCTCGCCATGTAATGTTGAGTTCAGCTACGTTTGGTTACGTTACGTTTGGCTACGTTAGGATAGGGTAGCATAGAGTTTTGTGCTATACGACGCTATTCAGTGTGTTTCTGCTCTCTAATGTACTGTAATACTTTCTGCTTGGCTCTGGGGCGCCAGCAGTAGCGTTCAAGGCACGTACTGCTGCATTATGCTACGTCTGGATAGGTTAGGTTGGTTTGGGTTGGGCCCGTGTTGCTTTGACATTACTGGTATACACTGCGAAGGTGTTTCTGCTCTCTGATGTACTGTAATACTTTCTGCTTGGCTCTGGGGCGCCAGCAGTAGTGTTCAAGGCACGTACTGCTGCATTATGCTACGTCTGGATAGGTTAGGTTGGTTTGGGTTGGGCCCGTGTTGCTTTGACATTACTGGTATACACTGCGATTATACGGATTTCTGCGCTGCACCTTC
>NW_016912513.1:0-502 GCF_001483705.2 Eufriesea mexicana
GTTAGGTTAGGTTAGGTTTGGTTAGGTTAGGTCAGGTTAGGTTAGGTTAGGTCGGGTTAGGTTTTGTTAGGTCAGGTTAGGTTAGGTTAGGTTAGGTTAGGTTAGGTTAGGTTACGTTAGGATACGTTACGTTAAGTTCTGATAGGTAAAGTTTGGATAGGTTGGTTACGTTAGGTTTTGTGAAATTAGGTTAGGTTAGGTCGGGTTAGGTTAGAATGGGTTAGGTTGTGCCAAGTTGGGTTAGGTTAGGTTTGGTTAGGTTACGTGAGGTTGGGTTAGGTTAACTTAGGTTAGGTTGGGTTAGGCCGGGTTAGGTTAGAATGGGTTAGGCTGTGTCAGGTTTGGTTAGGTTAGGTTAGGTTAGGTTAGGTTAGGTTAATTTACGTAAGGTTAAGTTACGTTAAGTTTGTATAGGTAAAGTTTGGAAAGGTAGGTTACCTTAGGTTTGGTGAAATTAGGTTGTGTTGGGTTGGGTTAGGTTAGGTTAGGTTAGGTTAGGTTA
>NW_016912514.1:0-202 GCF_001483705.2 Eufriesea mexicana
GGGCTAGGTTAGGATATCTTTAATTTTCGTTCAATACACTGCAATTCTATGGACCTCTGCGCTTCACTCTCCCATAGTATGCTCTGCCTGGCGCTTAGGATGCTGTCAATAGTGCTCTCGGTATGTTAGCTTGGGTTATGTTTCGTTTGGTTATGTTAGGTTAGGTTAGGCTATGTTAGGTCAGGTTATGCTATGTTAGGTT
>NW_016912515.1:0-878 GCF_001483705.2 Eufriesea mexicana
ATTTATGCAGAAAATCTTGCTCACCGCGATTTTAGCCGAAAATATCAATAGAATTGATCTTTCTAGTCAGATTCTACTGCAATGCAATGGCTGTAGCAATCCAATAGAACCTTAGCTCGTTGTTTTTGCAGAAAAGACAGCTCATCTCACTATATGTCGAAAATGTTAATAGAACTGTACTTTTCGGTCAGATTCTATTGCAGTGCAATGGCTACAGCGAACCAACGTTATCTTTCTTTATTATTTATTCAGCAAAACTTGCTGACCGCAATATTAGTCGAGACTGTCAATAAAATTCTGCTCTTCATTCAGATTCTGTTTCAATGCGATGGCTATATCTAACCAATGGAATCTTCCACCCTTATTTATGCACAAAAGCTTGCACACAAAGATATTGGTCGAAAATGACAACACGATTCAGTTTTCCGGGCAGAGTCTAATGCAATGCAACGTCTACAGCAATCCAATGTAATTTTTCCATCGTATTTATGCAGAAAAATTTTCTCACAGCGGTATTAGACGATAATGTCAATGAATTTGAACTTTTCGGTCAGATTCTATTGCCAAGCAAAGGCTATAGCAAACCAATAAAATCTTTCCTCCTTATTTGTGCACAAAAGTTTGCTGTACTAGGTATTAGCCGAAAATGTCAATGAAATTGAACTTTTCGGTCAGATCCTATTGCAATCCTATAGCTATAGCAAACCACTGGAGCCCATTCTCCTTATGTATGCCAAAAAGTTTCCGCACAACAATATTAGTCGATAATGAGCTTTCCTGTCAGATTCTTTTGCAATGCAATAGCTGCAGCAAAGCAATGGTTTCCTTCTTTCGTATTTATTCAGAAAAGCTCGCTGACCACGATATTAGTCGAGATT
>NW_016912516.1:0-14603 GCF_001483705.2 Eufriesea mexicana
CCACCATGGAACTGGTTAATCCAACGGATTATGTGCCTGCTGATAAATGTACTGTGAGCCGTAATGTCAATTACAGACATCCCAAGCCATAACCGCGCTACACACTGGTTACTCTAGAATTGCTTCCGAGCTTTCATGACGAATGAACACATTAATCCAACGACTGTATCACTGTGGCGATGGCTGTTGTAAGTACTATAGTCTCAATTTTTAGTATCTCGCGTTGTAACGGAAATGCCTCTTGTCATTCTAGAATAGGAAAGGTCTCTAGGTCATCATTGAATATGTTAATCCAATGGCTAGAGTCCTCTGGACACGGAAGTACTAACAGCCGTACCGCCATTTCAGGTATATCTTTAGGCATAGCCGTCCTGTACTTTGATCCATCTAGGCACTCTTTGTAATTTACATCATCGGTGAACATGTTTATCCGACCGCAACATTGCTCAATTCGTGGATGCATTAACTAACGCACGGTGTAATTTATATATCTCTAGTCGTAACTGACGTATACACTAATTATTCCAGATATACTGTGAAATTCGAATCATGAACGAACAGATAAACCCAGCGGCTACTGCTCTGTGTTGATGGCTGCTCTCAGTACTATTGTGTCAATTGCTAATAGCTCGAACTATAACGGGCCTGTCTTTTGTCCCTCCAAAGTGACATTGGAATCTACATCATCGCTGAACAGATGAATCCAAGGGCTACAGTGCTCTGTTGATGGGCGTATTTATAAACATACTGTCTATTTGAAATGTCTCTAGCCATAACCGTCCAATACATTCATTAACCAAGACTTGCTTTGGAATTTAAATCATCACTCAGCAGATTAATCTAACGTCTACAGTGCTCTACAGGTGTATGTATCAACTACCGTACTGGGAATTGTATATACCTCTAGCCGTAACTGACGTATACTATGATCATTCTATAACTAGTGTGGAATTTATGTCATCATTGCTCAAATTTATACCACGGCAACAGTACTGTGATGATGCACGTACACGGCACTGTTTCACCAATTGCAAATATATCGAGCGATAATGGGCCAGTCATTTGTCATTCTAGAAATGCAATAGAACACAAATCACTGTTGATATGATGAATCCAACGGATACAGTGATTTATACTATTGGTGATCGTACCGGTTACCGCACCGCGAAATGTAAATACCTTTAGCCATAACTGACATATACAGTGATTATTCTAGAACTAATTTGTAACTTATGTCATCAGAGTCAAACTAATGCAACGGATGAAGCACTGTTCTAATCGCTGTACTCAGTGCAGTTATGTAAATTGCTAGTGTCGCAAGCTTTTACGGATCTGCCTTTTGCCACTCTAGAATGGCTATAGAATGAAAGTCACCATGGAACATGTAAATCGAACACCTACCGTGCCCTGTTGATGGATGTGCCAACTACCGAACTGGGAATGTTAAGCATCTCCAGACATAACCGCGCAATTTATTGATTACTCTAGTCTAGCTATGGAATTTACATGATCAGTGAACAAGTTAATCAAACGGTTGGAGTACTGTGATGACGGCTGCCCTTAGTACTGTGTCGTCAGAAGCTGATGTCTTGCGATATAACGTATCGGTCTCTAGTCACTCTAGTATTGCTATACGATCTACATCATCATTGAACGTATTAATCCAACGGCTACAATGCTCTGTTGTTGGATGCGCCAGATACGTTACTGGGAATTCTAAATAGCTCTAGCCATCACTAGAGCATACATTGATTATTCTAGACCAAGCGTGGAATTTAAATCATCTCTGGAGATGTATATCCAATGGCTACGGTGCCCTGTTGGTGGATGTACTAAGAGGCGTACTTTCAATTATGAACACCTCCTGAAATAACCGTACTATACATTGTTTAACCTAGGCTTGCCTTGGTATTTCCTTCATTAGTGAAGGAATTACTCCAACGTCTGCAGTACTGTGGCGATTGCTGCACTCAGTACTGTGTCGTCAGTTGCTAATATCTGGAAATATATCGTATCTGTCTCCCTTGTCATTCCACTATTACTATGGATTCTACATCATAGATGGACAAATTCATCCAAGGGAAAAATTGATATATTGTTGCATGTAACAACTACCGTACTGTGAATTACAAACATCTCTGTACATAACTGGTGTATACATTGGATATTCTGAAACTACTGTGGATTTCATGTCATGACTGAACAGAATAATCTAACGGCTACAGTGCTCATTTGGTTAATGCACCAGCTACCGCAAAGGAAGCTGTAAGTATCAGTAGCCATGACTTATGTACACATTCATTATTCAAGAGCTACTGTGGAATTCAAGACATAAGTGAATAGATTAATTCTACGGCTACAGTACTGCGGTGACGGCTGTCCTTATTACTGTGTCGTCCGTTACTAATACCTGGAGCTACAGCAAATCTATCTTTTTTCATCCTAGAATTACTAGAGTACATACGTCATTACTGAACAACAAAACTCTGCGGCTACAGAGCTCCGTTGATGTATGTAATATGTGCTGCTCTGTCAAATATAAGTATCTCCAGTAATAACGGAACCATATATTGGTTACTCCAGAGTATTTGGTAAACATAAACTATATGTGAACATATTAGTCCAAAGGCTACATTACTGTGGTAATGGCTGCCCTCAGAACTGCTTCGTCAATTGTTAATGCCCCGAGCGATAATGCGCACGTCTTTTCTAATTTTAATTGGACAGAGTAATCCAGCGACTACAGTGCTCTATTGGCTGACGTCCTGGGAGCTGTATTGTCGATCGCAAACATCTCTAGCCAAAAATGTTCTATACATTGATGTTTCTAGAACGGAGGTTAAACGTAAGTAATCAGTGGACAAATTAGTCCAACAGCTAAAAGTACTCTGACGGTGGCTGTACTCTTTCGTCAACTTTTAGTGCCCCGAGCGATGTCGCCAGTGCGTTGTCATTTTTTAATTGCAATAGCATTTAAGTCATCACTGAACAGATTATTCCGGCGGCTACAATGATCCGCTGGTGGAAGTTCCAACAACCGCACTGGGCATTGTTAATGTCTCTAGACGTAGCTGATGTATACATTTATTATTCAAGGCGACCCGTGGGGTTCAAATCGTCAGTGAACAGATTAATTCAACAGCTAGTGTGTGAAGTTGGTGGAAGAGCTGGGAACCTTTCTGTCAAATGCAAATTTCTCTGGTCAAGGACTTACTGCCTATTGATTATCCTAGAAGTAATGACAAACGTAAGCAATCACTAACAAATTATTTCAACGGCAAAAGTACTGAGTTGATGGCTGTACTCAGTAATGTTTTGTCATTTGTTAAAGTCTCGAGAGGTAATGCATCAGTCCTTAACCATTCTAGAGTTGCAATAGGGTACTTAATCATCACTGAACGGATTAATCCAACGACAAGTGTGCTAACTTGGTGGATGTACAAACCACCGTTCGGTGAATTGTAAACTCCTCCACCCACGACTGTACCTAGGTTAATCTAGAGCTACTGTGGAATTTTAGTCATCAGTGAACAGATTGTTGCAGCGACTGCAGTATTATGATGACGGCTGTAACTAGTACTTTTTCGTCAATTCCAAATATCTGGAGCGGCTATTGGCTAGTGCTCTGCATTTTGGGGTTGCAATAGAATATAAGTCGTTACGGAACTGCTATCCCCACCGCTACATTCACCTACTGGTGCATATAACAGTTACTGTGCCTCGAATAATAAATGTATCAATTCGTAACTGATGTATACACTGATTATTCTAGAACTACAGTGCAACCGATGACATCACTGAACAGATTAATCCAACTGCTGCAGTGCTATATTTGTGGATACAACAGCTACCGCACTGTGAATTTTAAGTGTCTCTAGCCATAACTGATACATACACAGCTTATCCTACATCTGCTGTGAAATTTAAAGCGTAGGTGAATTGATGAATCTAACGTCTGCAACACTGTTATAATGGCTGCGCGCAGTAATGTCATGTCAACTGTTAACACCTCGAACTGTAACGGATCAGTCTGTTGTCATCCTAGAATTGCAATATGATACGAATTACCATTGAACAGGTGGAATCAACTGCTACAGTGCTCCGTTGGTGGATGCACTAAGTACCGTACCGTCAAATGTAAATGTCTGTGGCTATGACCGTATCATGCGTTGATGATCCTAGAATTGCTGTTAAACCTAATCTATAAGCCATCAAATTAGTCCAACGGCAAAGGTACAGCGACGGCGGTTGTACTCACAACTGTTTCTTTAATTGTTAGAGTCTCAAGCAATAATTGCTCACTCCTTTGGGATTCTGGTATTGAAACAGGTGTTAAATCATCACTGAAAATCTAATGCAGCGGCTACAGTGCTCCATTAGTGGATGTTCCAACTACCGTACTGGGAATTGTTAATTTTACTAGCCATAACTGATGCATATAACGATTATCCTAGTACTACTGTCGAATATACGTCAACACAAGGCAGATTAATCCAATTGCTACGGTGCTATTGTTGTGAATGTACCATGCGCCCTACTGGGAATTGTTAATGTTTCTATCCATAGCTGATGAATGCTTTGATATTTCTAGATCGACTGTTGTACACATATCATCAGGGATGAAATCAATCAAACTTCTACAGTATTTTGATGATGGCCGGGCGTAGTTTTGTTATGTCAATTGTTGATATCTCGAGCTGTAACGGACATGCCTTTTGTTCTTGTAAAATTGCTATAGGATATAATTCACCGTTGAATGTGTCGTTCCAACGGCTATAGTGCACTGCCTGTGGATTTACATTGTAGCGTACTATTATTTTTAAATATCTGTCGCAATAACCATAACACATATTAATTATTCTAGAATTGCTGATAAATGTATTGTACCACTGAAGAAATTAGTCCTTCATCAACTCATGTTGGGTATACTCAGGACTCTTTCTTTAATTGTGAACGTCTGGTGCTATAACCTATGCTTCTTTTTCCATTTTAGGGTAGCTACACAGCCTAAGTCATCATTATGAAGTTTAATGTAACGGATACAGTACTCTATTGGTGGATATACCAGCTGCCATACTGTGAATTGTTACTATCTCTAAACATAACAGATTTATGCATAGGTCATTCTAGATATACTGTGTAACTTAAATCATGAATGCACAGGTCAGTCCAACGGCTCCTGTGCTCTATTCATGGATGTACAGGCTACCGAAGTTCGAATTGCTAATAACCCTATCCATAACCTTAAGATACATTGATAACTCTAGAAGTAGTGTGGAATATAGATCACTAGTGAGCATATTAATCCAACGGCACCATCACTGTGACGATCGCTGCACATAGTACTGAGTGGTCAGATGCTAGTGCCTCGAGCAATAGAGCATTCAACATTTCTCAATCTAGAATTGCTACGGTACCCAAGTCATGATTGAGTAGGTTAATCCAACGGACACAGTGCACTGTTGATGGATGTACTAAGTACAAGACTGTCAGTTGTAAATATCTTTAGCCACAAGCGGTCCATATATTGATTGTTCTCGAATTCCTGCTAAACTCAATTTATCAGTGGAGAAATTATACCAACGGCTAATGTACTCTGTAAACGGCTGTACTGAGTACTGTTTCCTTAACTGTTACTGTCTCGACATATGACGGATCAGCCTTTTCGCATTCTAGAATTTCTACGGAACCCAAATCATCATTGTAGAGGTTAATCCAACCGCAAGAGTGCACTGATGACGGACGTAATAAGTACAGAACTGTCAGTTGCAAATATCTCTAGCCATAACCGTATCACAAATTGATAATTCTTGAGTGGCTGCTGATTTTAAACGATTAGTGTAGAAATTGGTCCATAGGCTAATGCACTTTGATGATGGCCGTAGTCAGTACCGTTTCTTCCGTTGTTAATATCTAGAGATGTAACGGATCACCACTGTGTCAGTCTAGAATTTGAAGTTGAGAGTACGGTACTTAGGACATCCGTCAAGAGAGCACTGTGGCCCTGGTGTTAACCACTTCATTGATGATGTTGCTTTTATCGCGCTTCTGGAATGACAAATGACGGATCGATTAGCCCTCGAGATGTTGGCAACTGTCAACACAATACCAAGTACTGGCCTCACAACTGTTCTCCTGCCGTTGTATTAATCTGTTCAGTGACGGCTTATAATCCACATTATTTCTAGAATTATCGACGTGTACCTCAACAATGGCTAGAGATATATACAATTCCCAGTATTCTAGGGCAGCTCTAGGTTACAATGAAGTGACTCATTATCTCTCGGGGCATTAACGATTGACGAAACGATACTTAGTGCAGCCATCACAACAGCACTTCCGCCGTTGGACTAATTCCTCCACTGAAGATAAAAATTTAGCAACATTACTGGAATAATCAATGCATAGTACGGTTATGGCTACAGATACTTAAATTTGGCAGTTCGGTACTAAGTACGCCGATCAACGCAGCACTGTAGCCGTTAAATTAACCTGCACAGTGATGATGTAGATACTATTGCAATTCAAGAATGACAAAAGTCAGATCCGCTATATCCCGTGAAACAAAGGATTGACAAATCAGAGCTGAGTACAGCCATCATCACTGTACTGCAGCCGCTGGACTAATCTGTACAGTTATGACTAAGATTCCACAGTAGTTCCAGAAAAGTCAATTTGTGTATCAGTTATGGACAAAGGCACTTACCATTCCAAGTACGGTAGTTGGTACGTCCATCAATAGAGGGCCGCAGCGGTCGGAGTAACCTGTCCAGTGGTAATTTATATTCTATGGCAATTCGGAAATGTCAAAACACAGTACCGTTACGCCTCGAGTAATTAACAAGTGACGAAGAAGTACTAAGTACATCCATCATCAGAAAACTTATGCCGTTGGACTAATTTCTTCATTAATAACCTTAATTCTTCAGCAATTGTAGAATAACTAATATGTAGTCCGGTTACGGATAGAGATATTTACAACTGAAAGTAGGGTACTTATCTCCTCAGTCAACAGAGCGCTGCAGGAGATGGAATAAGAATTACACTGATGATATGCTCTATATAGAAATCCCAGAATGACAAAGACAGATCCGTTATAGCTCGAGGTGTGAACAATTGACATAACAGTACTCAGTACAGCGATCATCACATTACTGCAGCCTTTGGATTAATCTGTCCACTGATTACTTGCTTTCCACAGTAGCTCTAGATTAATCTGTGTTTACATCAGTAATGGCTTCTGATATTTACAGTTCCCTCTACGGCTGCTGGTGCATCAACTGATAAAGTACAGTAGTCGTTGGATTAATCTGTTATGTGATGGACTAAATTAAAAGGCATGTTTATGTTTTTGGATGTATAACACGGTTACGTCTAGAAACATTCAGAGTTGGCAGTGCCGTTCTTAGTACGTCTCTCAACAGTGATCTGTAACCGTAAGTTTTACCTGCTCAATGATGATTTGGACTCTGTAGGAGTTATAGAATGAGAAAGAAAGAAGATCCGTCCTTGCACGAGATATTAGCAACTGACCACTCAGTACTCTGTGCAGCCATCGTCACGGTACTGAAGCCGTTGTATTAATTTGTTCAGGGATAGTTCAGAATCCATTGTAATCCTAGAGTGACACAGGACTGACCCATTATCGCTGGAGATATTAACAATTGAGGAAACAGTATTATGAGCTGCTCTCATCACAGAACTGTAGGAGTTTCATTAATTCCGTCACTGATAAATTATATTTAGCAGCCACGCTGGAATAATCAATATAACGTACGGTCATGGCAAGAGACACGTACATCTGACAGTACGGTAGCCAGTACATACATCATCAGCGCACTGGAGCGGTTGGATTAGCCTGTTCAATGATGATTTGTATTCTGTAGCAATCCTACAATGAGAAAAGACAGTAACGTTATAGCCGGAGGCATAAACAACAGACACCTGAGTGCAATGAATAGCCATTATCGCAGTCCTCTAGCCGTTGTATTAATTCGTTCACTGATGATATATACTGCGCAATTGTTATAGAATAACCAATGTATACATCAGTTAGAGATGAAGATATTCACAAACACCTGCGCGGTTGCTGGAGCATCCACCAATACAGAATTGCAGCCGTTAAATTGATATGTTCAGTGCCGGTTTAAGTTCAACGGTATTTCCAGGTTAAACACTGTACACGACAGCTATGGCTAGATATATTTACCATTGCCAGTTATGTAGTAGGATCTGTAGTTGGTACATCCGCCAGTAGAGCATTTTAGCTATTATAAGTATCTGATCAGTGATGTTCTATACACTATTGCAATTCAAGAGTGACAAAAAAATAACGCAACATTCCTTGTGACATTAGCAATTTACGACATAGCACTGATTACAACCGTCACCAGAGTAGTACAGCCGCTGGATTAATCGTCCCGCTCACGACTTAAGTTCCACAGTAGTTCTATTATAATCAATGAGTAAATCATTTATGTGCAGAGACATTTACAACTCCCAGTACGGTAGTCGGTACGTCCACCGATAGACCAGTTTAGCCATTGGATTAAACTGTTCAGTGATGTTACATATCCTATTGCAGTTCCAGAATGACGAAGGTCTAAAGCAATATCGCACGAAATATTAACAACTGACGAAAGTGTTCTGACTACAGCCATCATCACATGACCTTAGCCATTGAAACAATATGTCCACTGATCATTTAAGTTTAACTGCAGTTCTAGAGTAAACAATGTATAGTACGGTTATTGCTACAGATACTTACAATTGACAGTACGGCACTCAGTGCATTCATCAACAGAGCACTGTAGAAGTTGTATTATACTTATCAATGATCATGTAGAATCTATACCAGATCTAGAATGATAGAAGGCAGATCCGTCTTGGCTCGCGATTTTAAGAATTGTCATAGCAGTACTGTGTAAGGCCGTCATAACAGTACTGCAGATCTTGAATTAATCTATTCGCTTATGACTTAAATTCCCCAGCAGCTCTAGGATAATCAACTTATCATTCGGTAATGGCCACATATATCTACAATTGACAGTACGGCGCTCAGTACACCAGTCATCAGAGCACTGTAGTAGTAGAGAAAACCTGTTCAGTGACGATGCATATTCAAATGCATATTCAAAGTCTAGAGTGGCATAAGACAGATCCGTTACAGCTCGAGATATAGTGAATTCCCATAGCGACACTGAGTACGGCCATCATCACATTACTGGAGACGTTGGGTTAATTCGTTCCCGGGTAGTAAGGATACTACTGCAATTTTAGGATGACAAAGGACTGATCCATTATCGCTGGAGGCATTAACGATTGACGATACAGTACTGGGGCAGCCACCTTCACAGTACAATATACATTGGACTAATTTGTACACTGATATTAAGAGCTCAACAGAGATTGTAAAGTAATGAATGTATAATACGGTCATGGCTAGAGATATTTGATTATGACAGGACGGCCCTCTCTATATCCACAAGTAGAGCGTTGTAGCATTTGGATCCTCTGTTATGTGATGATTTAAGTCCTTTACAATTCTAGAACGCCAAACGGCTGACGCGATATCGCTCGAGACATTAACAATTGACATGACAGTACTGTGTGCTGCAATCACAACACGACATTAGCAATTGTACAAATTTGTTCACTAGGAATTTTAGTTTAATGCAACTCTATATAATCAACATGTGTCACAGTTATGGCTACAGATATTTACATTGGCAGTTCGGTACACAGTACATGTAAAGACGTAGCACGGATGCCGAGCAAATAACCCGGTCTATGATGATATAGATTCTATGTCACTTCTTGTACGACAAAAGGGAGATAATAATTGGCATAACAGTTCTGAATACAGCCACCATCACAGTACTGCAGGTGCTGTATTTGTCTGTTTTCCGATGACATAAATTCAGCAGTAGTGCTAGAATTATCAATGCACACATCAGTTGTGGATGGAGATATATACAAATCCCGGAGGGGTATTATTTGCACCCACCAATAGATCTCTGTAGACGCTGGATTGCTCTGCTGAGTCATGAGTTAATTTCCGCAGGAGATCCGGAATAATCACTGCACACATGAGTTATGGCTAGAGTCATTTACATCTCCTAGTACGGTAGCGGGTACGTCCACCAATCGAGGACTGTAACCGTTGGAGTAACCTGAACAGCGATGACTTAAGTACCAAGGTAACCCTAGAATAATCAATGTGCACATCAGTTGTGTATAGAGACATTTACAACCCCCAGTGCGGTAGTCGTAACGCTCAAAGGTAGAGCATTCTAGACGTCGGATTAAGGTGTTTGGTGATGATTTGGATCCTACTGGAAATCTAGAATGGCAAAGGACGGACCCGTTATCTCTCCATATATTATCAAGTGACGAAACAGTACGGAGTACATCCTTCATCGCACTACTATTGACGTTGGAGTAATTTGTTCAGCAGTCTCGTGAATTGCAATAGAAGTCTATAGTAGTCAATGTGGTCACATAGATTTCTGCGTATATATGTTTTGGGGCGAGTGGAGCAGGTTTGCGCGGTGTCCAAACGTTTAATGTGTTCTGGTTATTTTTGTGGTGGTAGTTGTCATTGTATGTTCGGTATAAGGATGAAAAGTGCCTGTGCGGACGCATATATGTGTGTGACTGGTATGACTAAGAGAAATGAAAACCAGTTAGCGCTTGGAGGACAGAAAACAAAAAAAAACACGTAGTGTGTACGAGAGTCGTGTGTAGCATACGTCGTAGAGAGGATCGAGAATATTTTCGCTGATTCAACTATAACCTATGTTCTGTCGTTAAAAGCTTAAATTGATACCGTTATTATTTCATAATTGCGTGGTTATAATTGATAACACAATAAAATAACGCTTTAGGAACTTCGAGGTTGGCTTACGCGTTGAAAATCGCAAATGATGAACCGCCCCTCGATTCAAATTATTTTATATGGAAAAAATAAGTAGATGGAATTCTACGATCGAAACGATTAAGGAGGAAAGTTATTGGGGCAAAATCATTGACTAAGCCGGTGGGGGGATAATTAAATTATGAAGAGAAACTATAAAATTGTACGAGCAGGATGACAATAACCACACGGCTACGGCAACTGTTATTAACACGATGTGTAAGGCGCAATTATTAGCATACAATAGAATAAATGGTTCCGAAAAGTTATAGTTAGCTGTCGAGGAAGATATGGCACCGGACGCGGAAAAAGTCAGGGCGCGACCTCTTAATGAACTATCTAATATCGATATGTTGAAAGAATAGGCCGTTGAAACGTTCCTGAATTTGGCAGAGACTTTGAGAAATCATGTACTCAACTTGGAAGGAATGTTGAATGCTATGAATTTTAAATGTATATATTACGAGGATTTCTACCCAAGTATGTACGAAACGTGATGGTACTATAATCGCAGGGGAATATATCTGTTTGTGACAAAAGTGTCGCTTCAAAACAGCGAGATATTAGAAGAGCAAGGGGGAAAGCAGAAAAGTCTAATAGAGGATACGAAACATGGAGGAAAGTGAAAAAGAGAAATACAGCGGACGGTAATTGCTCCAAATGCGGGGCCAAAGGACACACGGCGCCTGGTTGTAATCGAAGTAAAAAATGTTTCAACCGAAAGAGCTTCAAGCACATAGCAGCAAATTGTCCCGAAAGTGAGTAAAACGGAATGCTTTTCAGAAGAGGGATAGGAGCAAATTTTTATGGTGGTTATCGTGAAGATTGGGACAATACCGTGGAAGAGTAGATTCCTCGTTAAGCACGAGTGAAGGTGTAGTAGTGAGCATTAGTGAAATTTCAAAGTGAGGCAAATTATACGAGGTGAATGAGAAAAATGAAAATGAAATAAACGAATGTGTGGGTAACAATTATATTATATGGATGTTGGATTCCGGATCTGCTAGCCATATGTCAAATGAGGAATTAATTTGTGACAAATATGTTGAAGAAGGACGAAGAAATCATATAGCAGACTATGAAGGAGAGATGTTGACCTCGAAGGGACTCTGAAATGTCACCTTCAAACACACTTTTCGCAATTATAGCTTGAAATTAAGAAATGCATTGCACGTACCAGAATTGAATTACAATTTACTCTCAGGGGCGAAGATAACAGACCACATCGACGATGCAGATTTCAATGAATATGGAGCAATAGTATACAACAAACAAGGTGGAATTCTTATGACATCGGTAAGAGAAGAAGACGCGTATTATGTGCTGAAATCAATAAACCTTGAGAGGACTGCGGCATTATAAACGGTGAATGAGGTGTGTCACAAAAGATTAGGACATGCAAATAAAGAAGTCGTGGAGGAAATGAGATGAAAATGTCTTTCATTAGGGATAGATAGTCCATGAGAGGAGGTACGCGAGCCATGTCTATAAGGAAAAGCATGCACGGAGCCGCATCCGCGACATAATGCAATATAGACAAAGATTATTTTAGAGCTGTAGCCTACGGATTTGGAAGGTCCGATCAAACCACCGCTCTATGGAAAAAAAAAACGTATTAATTGTCGTCGATGATTGTTCGCGAATGACGTTTAGAGAGCTTCTGAGGGATAAAATTGAAGCTGCTGAAGGAATAAAAAGAATAATAAAATCAAAGAAGAATCAAATGGAACTACGATTGTGGAGGGTTAGGTCAGAAAATGGTGGGCAATATCTAGGAATGTCATTAAGGCGCTGGTGTGATTTAAAGGGAATGTTAGACGAATTGAGTCTTCCCGTGACACCTGATTGTAACGGAATTGCAGGAAGAGCGAGAAGAACGATCGTCGAAGGAGCCAGGGCGATAATGGTAGATTCAGAATTAAGTCTCATTTTTAGGTTGAAGCAGCGAGTACAGCGGTTTCCATTCGGAATCGGAATGAATCGCGGGAACATGATATACACCATAAGAGATTTGGTACGAAAAACAGCCTAACATGAAGCACATGCGACTATTCGCGTGTGTCGCGTATTTAATATGCGAAGGACAACGTAAGAAGAAATTTGATGTAAAGATATTAAAAGGAATATTTGTGAGATGAAACGAAATCAATGCACACCGGATACACATACCAGAAACAAGAAATATCGAGTGCGACTGTGACGTGGGACTTGATGATGAAAGGAGCGGATCGTACATGCCTCCGTACAAAGAGGGTAACGGTGAAAATAATGAAAATCTAATTCCTGTTAATTTTGATGTAGAAATAGTTGAAGACGTTAACGAGTCTTCTCAAGAAAGCTTTGAAGGCGGAAGACAATTAAGAATTGGAATGAATGAAAATGAAAATGTCAGTGACGAAAAAGGGAGCTGTTATAGTGGTACCGAAACTGAAATTGACAACGCTGAAGGCACGAGGGTAGAGCAAAGTAATGAAAATCAGGAAATAACTATTGAAGAATTATTATCGAGAACCAGAAGAAGGATGGAAGACCGAAGAGTCTGGCGAAGGAAGCATTAAGGTAAAAGAATTTCTTAGAAAACGTGAGCAAAGAATATTGTCTGAACAAATTGACGCTAGAAGACTTTCAAGGATAGAAAATCAAGAAGCAATGGGAAGTGAGGAAGGAAAATTTTATACTACCATAACAGAGGCACGAAAATAATCAGAATGGGATCAAAGGGTAGAAGCAATATGGATTGAAACGAAGACATCTATATTTGCATGTAGTCAATCGACCGAAAAGTAAAAAGGTGATTATGTTTAATCGGATTTTTAGCATAAAAAAATTAAGAAGCTTTAGAAGAGGATACAAAGCACGATTAGCGGCATTAGGTTGTGCTCAAGGATCTGGACCAGTATACGAAGAGACTTTCTCACCGGCAATTATATTGGAGCCATTGCGATAGATATTTGGCATGTGTGCAGAACGTAAAAGCAAAATCAAGAGTTATGACGTAAAGACTGCACTTATGCATGGAAATTTCGACGAAGAATTGCAAATTGAGATGACTGATGGTATTAAAAAGAAAAAGGGACAAGTCTGTAAATAAAAGGAGGGTATCTATGGTCTGAAGAAGGCAAGTAGGTGCTGGAATAAATATTTAACTGATACTTCGTTACAGATTGGCTTAAAACAGTGTGTACATGTTCCACGTCTATTCTTGATAAGGGAAGGAAACAATTCTTTATGCTGTGGCACACACGAGGACGATATGGCCGTAGTCATCAGTGCATACCTATTTGAAGAAAAATATTTCAATATATTAGGTATTCATATCGATTTAAAGAAACCTGGTTTAAGGAAACCATTATTGGGCATAGAATTAAACTACAAATATAAAGAATTGTTCATTGGAGAAGAAAATTATGTGAAACGCTTATTGAGTGCATATGGAATGAGTGATTGTAATGCAGGAGGTACGCCTATTGATGCAAATTAGAAATAGAGCTAAGATGATGGGCCATGAGAAAAATTATCAAGAGCTGCTAGGAAGATTGGTGTACCTAAGCGTACCAACGAGACCCGGTATTTCTTTGAACTAAGTTGTTTGTCACAATTTAGCAAAAATCAAAGGACATTGCTCCTGAACGCATTGAAGAGAGGTCTCCGATATTTGAAAGGAACAATAAATTATCAAATGGAGTAT
>NW_016912516.1:14768-52179 GCF_001483705.2 Eufriesea mexicana
TCTTCCATTGAAAGTGAATTGGATGCGATGATGGAAGGATTGAAGGAAATTTCGCGGATGTGTGATCGGTTGAAATGGACTGGAATGCCGTGCGAATGCAAATAATTGGAATGAGAAAATTTAAATGCGGTTAAATTGGCAAACGTGGGTACCTTTAACACAAATACAAAATTATTAAATAGGAAGTGTCATTATATTGAAGAAATTGTATCCAATTATGTAGAGAGGGTGGCACATGTGCACAAAGAAAGTGTGGTTGCAGATTGCATTGCTAAATCGTTGACTGGACTAATTTCATTAAAACATATATCGAACTATTTGTGTGTAAAAGCATGTGAAACCATGGGTGAGACTGTGGTATTGGTTACATAGATTTCTGAGTATATATGCTTCGGGATGGGTGGTGCTGGTATGCGTGGGATTCTAATGTGCAATGAATTCTGGTTACTTTTGTGGTTATGATGCCATAGTGTAATTGGTATAAGTGAGAAAATTGCTTGTGTGGAAGTGCATATGTGTGCGACGAGTATGACTAATAATCGTAAGAAACATATAATGCCTGTCGAACAGTCGACAGGAAAAGGCGTTGTGTGAAATGGTCGTGTATAGATATCGTAAAGTGCAGCGAGTTTATTTTACTAATTCAATCTTAATTTATGTTCTGTTATTAAGCGTTTAAATGAATACTGTTACAATTTCATCCACCACCAACATATGTATTGTACGGTTATGTCTGGAGATATTTTCAACTGACAGTGCGGTTCCTAGTACGTCCATCAACAGGGCACTGTAGCCGTTGGCTTAACCTGCTAAATGTTGATAAATATGCTATAGCCATTATAGAGTGGGAAAATACAGGTTCATTACCGCTTGAGACACTGATAGCTGAGAACATATTACTAAGTACAGCCATCAGAATAGTACTTCAGCCGTCGGATTAATCTGACTAGTAATGATATAAATTCCGCTGTAGTTCCAGAATAATCAACGTATACATCAGTTATGGTTTAGATATATTTAAAATACCCAGCAAGGTAGATGGTACATCCGCCAATAGAGCATTGTAGCCATTGTATTAACCTGTTCAGGGAAGTTTTATGCGTTGTTGCAATTCTAGAGTGACATAGGGCTGACCCAATTTCTCCCGAGATATTAACCATTGAGGAAACAGGAGAGAGAACAACCATCTTCACTGTACTTCAGATGTTGGACCAATTTGTTCACTGATAACTTAAATTTGACGGCAGTCGCAGAATAGTCAACGTGTAGTGCGGCTACGGCTAGAGACATTTACAATTGACAGCACGTTACTTAGTACACCTACCGGCAGAGCATTGTAGCCGTCGGATTAACGTGTACGGTGATGATCAGGATGCGAAAGCATCTGTAGGATCTCAAAAGAGAGATCAGCTATTGTTCGAGATACTAACAATTGTCATAAGTGTACTTACTACAGCAATAATCACATTACCGTAGCCGTTGTATTAATCCGATCAGTGATAATATAAATTCCACAGTAGTTCTGGAATAGTCGTGTATGCATCAGATACGGCTAGAGATATTGACAATTCCCAGTATGCTAGCTGGTACATCCTCCAAGAGAGCATTGTAGCCGTTGGATTTATCAGTTCAGTGATTGCTTAGGTTCCAAAGAATGTCTAGGGTAATCAATGTATATTACGTATGTGGCAAGAGATATTTACACTTGATCGTATGGTTCTTATTACTTACAGCGGCAGGCAACTGTTGCCGTTGAATTAAACTCTACCATGATGATGTAGATTTTATATCAATTCTAGAACGACGAAGGGCACATCCGTTAAAACTCGAGATATGGACAATTTGCATAACAGTACCTAGTACAGCCATGATTGTAACAGTGCAGCCGTTGTATAAATCCGTCTACTGATGTTTTAAATTCCACAGTAGTTCTAGAATAATCTATGCATACATCTGTTATATCTGTTGATACATACAATCCGGAGTGCGGTAATTGGCACTTCCTCAAATAGAACATTTTGGACGTTGGATTGGTCTGCTCAGTGATGTATTATACACTAATGTAATTCTAGAGTGGCAAAGGTCTACCCAATTATAGCTCGAGATATTAACAATTGACGAAACAGCACTCAGTACAGCCATCGTCACAGTAGTTTAGCCGTTGGAATAATATCTTTAATGAAAAATTTAATTTAACAGCAATTCTAGAATAATCAGTATGTAGTACGGGTATGGCTAGAGACATTTACAATTGACAGCACGGTAGCTGGTACATCCACCAACAGAGTGCTGCAGCCAATGGATTAACATGCACAATGGTGACTTTGATCCTATAGCAACCGTAGAATTGCAAAACACAGATCAGTTATAGCTCGAGACATTAACAATTGAGAGAAAATTACTGAGTACAGCCATCACTACAGTACTTAATCCGTTGGACTCATATATTCAATGAAAAATTAAATTTAGCAGCAACTATAGAATATTCAATATATTGCACGGCTGTGGCTAGAGATATTTACAGATGACAGTACGGCACATAGTACATTCAACAACAGAGACCTGTAACAGTTGCTTTAAGCTGTACAGTGATGTTCTGGATTCTATAGCAATTCTAGAATGACAAACGGGAGATACGTTACAGCTCGAGGCATTAGGAATTGAAAAAGCAGTACTGGGAGTTGCTATCATCAAATTAAAGCAGGCGTTTGATTGCTCTGTTCACTGATGATTTCAATTCCACAGTGTTTCCAGAATAATCTATGTATGTATCAGAATTTGCTTCTGGTATTTACAATTCCCGATACGGTAGTTGTTACATCCTACTATAAACTACAGCAGTCGTTGGACTAATCTGTTCCGTGAAGGTTTAAATTCAAATTCATGTTTAGCTTAGTCCATGTATAACACGATTCTGTCTAGAGATATTTACAATTGATGGTACGGTTTATATTACATTTACCGACTGTGAACGTTAACCGTTGGACTAACCTGTTCATTGATGATTTGTTATGTGTGGCAATTCAAGGATAAGAAAAGTCTGTTCCGTTATAACTCGAAATATTAACAACTGACAACACAGTACCAAGTACAGCCATCATCACAGTACTGTAGCCACTGTATTGATATGTATAGCGACTGCATATATTCCAGAGAGGCTCTAGAATAATCTATGCATTCATCAGCTATAGCTGAAGATATTTGCAATTCCCAGTATGGTAGTTGTTACATCCATCACTGTAACCGTCGGATTAGCGCGATCATTGTCGACTTCGAGCCTTGTGCACCTCTAGAAAAACAAAGGGCTAACCCATACCCACTCGAGATATTAGCAATTGACGAAAGAGTACTGACTACAGCCGTCATCGCGGTCCTTTTGCCGTTGGACTAATTTGATCACTGATAATTTAAATTTAAGTGCAATTCTATAATTATCAACGTCTATTACGGTCTGTTACTGCATTAACGTAAACTACTGTAAGGTACTTGTAATGTCCATCGAGAGAGCACTGTAGCCGTTGGGTTAATCAGTTCAGTGATGACTAATGTTCCATAACAATTCTTGGGGTGTCAATGTATGGTACGGTTATGGCTAGAGGTATTTGCAAACGACCGTATGGTACATAGTACATTCGTCAACAGTGGACTGTAGGCGTTAGATTAACATGCTCAGAGATGGTTTAGGTTCTATAGCAATTCCAGATTGACGACTGACATATCAATCATAGCTCGAGGTATAAGCGATTGACATAACTGTACAGAGTGAAGCCGTCGTCACAGTGATGGAGCCGTAGGATTAATATTTTTCGTGATGATTTGAATCCCCCTGCGATTATGACGTAATCAATGTACGGACCATTTTTGTATACAGATGTTTACAATAGTCAGTACGGTAGGCATTATATCTACCACTGTATCCGCTGGAATATTCTATCAACTGATCATTTATGCTCTATTGCTACTCTAGGATTATAAGCGGATAGATCGTGAATCGGCAGGGCTATTGACAAATGTCAACACTGTACAGGGCGTTGCCACCTACACAAAACTATAGCCACTGTATTAATCGCCTCGTTTACCATTCATCTTCCTCAGCAATTGTAGAATGATCAATGGACAAAGCGATTGCCGCTGGGGAAGTTCAGCTATATCAATGCCTTACAACAATGCCTTATAACAATCATTAGAGCACCGCAGCCGTTTGAATAGTCAGGTCACTCACGACTTAAATTCTACAGGAAATCTAGAATAACAATAGACAGATCCGTTATCGCTCAGGATATTGATAATTGACGTCACAGTACTGATAACAGCCGTCATCATTGTATTGTGTCCGTTAGATTAATTTCTTAACTGATGATGCAGGTTCCACAACAATTCCAGAATTGTCAAGGTATGATCAGATTTCTATAGTGTCCTTGACAAATGGCAATACATTACTGAGTGTAGCAGTTTGCACATTATTACGGACATTGTATTAATATCTTTGCTGTCGATCCCAGTTTTTCAGCAATTGCAGAATGATCAATGGGGAGAGCAGCTGTCGCTGGACGCATTGACATATGTCCAAAGAGTACTCAGTAAAATTATCATTACACTCCTGTACACACTTTATTAATTTTTTCCCTGACAACTTGTATTCCTCAGTATCTCTAGAACAAAATGGCAAGACATAATTACAATTGTCTGTATGACACTTTGTACATCCATCTACGGAGCACTCTAAATGCTGGATTAATCTATTCCCTGATGATTTAAGCACTATACCATTTCCAGCACGATCAGCGGATACATCAGGTATCTTTAGTGTTATTGACAAATTACAACACTTTTCTGTGTGTAGCAGTTTACGCAGTACTATAGCCGTTGTATTACTCTGTTCGCTCAGCATCTAAGTTTTTCAGCAATTGTAGAACCATCGAAGCAGGGAGAAGTTGTCGCTGTAGACATTGGCATATGTTTATACAGTACTGAGTACATCCATCAACCGTGTACAGAAGCCGTTTGTTTGCTTTGGTAACTCATGATTAATATTATGTAGCTATTCTGGAATGACAAATAGCGGATCCATTATCGCTCTAAACGTTAACAATTGAAAACACAGTACTGAGTAGAGCTTTCCACGCAGAACTGCAGCCATTTAATCAACCAGTTCTAAGCAGCTATAATTTACATAACTATTCTAGAACAATCACTGGATAGATCAATTATCGCTACGGATATTGACAACTGACGACACGTCACTGTGTGTAGCAGACTAAGCAGTACATCATTTGGATGAACCTGTTCGCTGGTCATCTGCGTTCTACAGCGAATGTAGATCGACCAATTTGTTCGACAATTGTCGCTAGAGATATCGACATAGAGCAACAGAGGACTGGGTGCCGACATTTACACAGTCCTGTAGCAATTGGGATAACCCATGAACTGATCATCTAACCTCCATTGTACCTCTGGAATGAACAATTGGTGCTTGAATCATTGCTGGAGGCTTTAACAATAGACAATACATTATTGAGTAAATTCATTATCAATGTGGTGTAGCCATTGGATTAATTTGTTCACTGATGTGTTTAACTCCGCATCAATTCTAGAGTAATCAATGACTTGATGCATGATTGGTAGGGTTATTTACAATCGACAGTGCGCTACTGACTACATCTACCAACAGAGAACTGTAGCCGTTGCATTATTCCATTCACTGATGTTCTTAATCCTGCAGTAACTTCAAAATGACAAGTGATAGGTCCATTACCGCTCGTGATGCTAACAATAGTCGAAACAGTACTGAGTACCGCGATCAACAAAGTACTTCAGCCGTTCGCATAATTTGCTTACTGGTGACATAAGTTCTACAGTAATTACAGATTCCTCAATGTATAAATCTGTTATAACTTTGATATTAGCATTTGACAATACAGTACTGGGTATAACCATGGAAGCAGTGCTATGGCCATTCTATCAGGCAATACAATGACGATGTAAGTTGTTTCGCAGTCCATGTTTGATCATTGGGCATATCCGTTACGCTAAGGATACAGAACATTGTATCTACAGCAATGACTATATCAATCCACAAAGTGCTACATGCAATTGATTAATATATACGCTGACCATCAAAGATACATAACCATTGTAGATTGACCAATGTAATGGCCAACTACCGCTATAGATATTGACAAACGACAATAGAGTACTGAGTGGAGCCATAATCACATAGTTATAGTAGTTTTATGGGTGTATTCACTGACAATACAAATTCCACGAAAATTCTACAATAATCAATGTATACATCAATTATGGCATGAGATATTCACAATTCGAAGCGCGGAAGCTGTTGTATCCACCAATAGATTACGGCAGAATTTCGATTAATCTGTGCAGTGTTGGTATTAATTACACAGTAGTTCTAAAAAAATCAATACGACATTTATTTCCATAGACATTTACTATTCCCAGTACAGTAGCGGGCACATCCACCGGCAGACCGCTGCAGCCGTTGCAATAATCTGTTCAGTGGTCACTTAAGTTCCACAGGATTTCTAGAATAATCAATGTATGCATCAGTTGTGGCTAGAGGTATGAACTACGCCCAGTAGGGTAGTTGGGATTTCCACCAGTCGATCAATGTAGCCGATGGATGAGGCTATTCAGTGATAATTTAAATTATATTGCAATTCTAAAATGACAAAGGACTGGTGTATTACCGCTCGGGAATCTATCAGTTGACGAAACAGTAACGAGTAGAGCAACGGCCACAGTACTTTGGCTGTTGGACTAATTTGTTCACTTATAATCTATGTTTAACACCTATAATGGGATAATAAATGAATAGTACGGTTATGGATGCAGATATTTACAATTGGCAGCACGGTACTTATTCCATCCATCAACGGAGCGCTGTAGCCGTTGGCTTTCCCTGTTCAATGATCATGTAGATTGTATAGCAATTCTAGAATGACAAAGGAGAGATCCGTTATAGCTCGAGACACTAACAATTGACAAAACAGTACTGGTTTCAGGCATCATCCCAGTACTGCCGCAGCTGAATTAATCTGTGCACTGACGATTTAAATTCCGCAGCGGTTCTAGAAAAATTAATGTATACATCGGCTCTGGGTAAAGGCATTTACAATTCCGGGTACGGCAGCTGATACACCCTTCAATGCAGTAATGCGCCCGACGTATGCACCTGCTCAGTGATGACTTAAGTCATACAGCAATTCTAGAATGACTAAGGATCGATGCATTATTGCCCGAGATATTACCAATTGAAGAAACGGCACCGAGTACTGCCAACGTCAACGTACTTTATACGTTGAACCAACTTGTCCACTTATAAAATATGTTTAACGGCGAATCTAGAGTAATCAATACATAGTACGTTCATGGTTACAGATATTTGCAATTGTCAGTACAGTATTTATTACTCTCATCAACGGTGCACAGTTTCCGTTGAATTAACTTCTTCAATGATGATGTAGGTACTATAGCAGTTCTAGAATGACAAGAGACATATTCCTTGCGAATCGAGGAATTAAAAATTGACATAAGGGTACGAAGTGCAGCCATCAGCGCAGTGCTGCAGCCGTGGGATTAATCTGTCCACCGGTGACTAAAATTCAACAGCAGTTGTAGAATTATCGACGGATAGAGCAATTGTCGCCGGAGAAATTGACATATGTCAATACAGCACAAAGAACGGCCATCACTACTGTACTGTAGCCGTTGCATTTATCTTTTCACTGATGATTAAAACTCCGCTGCGGTTCTAGAAGGATCAAGGCATAGATCCGCTATATCTATATGTATATAACTGGCTAAACGGTGCTTAGTGCATCAACTAACTTTGCACCACAGTCATTAGATTAATCTCTTAAGTCCTGAACTGATCTTCATAACGGATATAGAATAATCAGCGGATGGATCAATTGTCGCTGGAGACATTGACATATGTCAAAAGGGTGCGGAGTACAGCGATAATTACATTAGTGTGGCCACTTCATTAGTTTGTTCACTGATGATTTATATTCCACAGCAGTTGTTGAGAAGTCAATGAATGGACCAGTTACGTATGGAGGTACTTACCGCTTCCAGTAGTTTGTATAACCACAAGCAGAGCGCTGTGGCAATTGGTTTAATCTGTTCAATCATGTAAATTCTGTAGCTATCCCAGGAAGACAAAAGGCAGACGAATTATACCTCGTGAAATTAGCAATTGGCGAGGTAGTACTGAGTGCAGCCATCATAACAGTTCCGTAGCCGATGTACTGCTTTGTTCATAGATGATGAAATTTCCAAATCGATTCTAGTATAGTCAATGTATAGAACATCTTTGCCTTTGATATTTAAAATTGAGAGTACGGTATACGGTACATACACCAACAGAGCACTGTTGCGGTTGGTACAATCAGTTCACTGATGATATATATTCCATAGCAATCCTAGAATGAAAAAGGAGGATCCACTATTCCTCTAAATATAAACTATTTGCAACACAATACTTATTTCAACCGTCATCATACTACTGTAGCTGCTGAAATACTCTGTTCACTGATGATGTGAGTTCCGGAGTAATTCTGGAATAACCGGTCCACAGTGCGTGTATGTCCATAGATATTAACAATTGTTAGCACTGAACTTGGTACATATACAACAAGGGCTTAGTGCCGTTTTATTAATCCGTACACTGATAATATAAATTCCACATGAGTTAGGGTATAAAAGTAGAAAGATCCATTGTCCACCGAGATATAAGCAACTGACAACACAGTAAAGATTACAGCCATCATGACAGTACTCTATTCGTAGGATTACATTTATGGTGATGATATAAATTCCTCTGCCATTCTCGAATTGTCAATGTGTTATACGCTGACGACTAGAGGTATTTGCTATTGACATAACGGTACTTAGTACTTTCACCAGCAGGTTGCGGCAGCCGTAGGATTAACCTGCTCAATTGTGAGTTAGTTTTTTTAGCAATTCTACAATGACTAATTACAGATCCATTGTATCTCCAGGCATCAACAATTGACATAGCAGGGTTACGTACAGCCACCATCACTGTAAGGTAGGCGTTGGAGTAATTTATTAACTGTGATGTATGATCTACAGCAATTCTGGTGTAGCCAGTGTATAAGATGGATGTGGATAGAGTTAGAGATAATTAAGGCTACAGTACATAGCACATACACCAGCAGGGCATTGTATGCGTTGGATTAATCTGTTGACCGATGACTTTCATCCTACAGACATTCCAGAATGAAAAAAGACATACCTATTATCCATCGAGATATAGACAATTGACAGTACAGTACAGCGTGTAGCCATTATCACTGTACCATATTCGTTGGAAGATTCTGTTGGTTGGCGAAATAAGTTCCACTGCCATTCTAGAATAATCAATGTGTTGTGAAATTATGTCTAGAGGAATTAGTAATTGACATAACGGTAATCTGTACCTCCACCAGCAGATCGCTACAGCTGTCGGATTAACATGCTCAATGATAAATTAGGCTTTATAGCAATTCTAAAGTGACTAGTTACAAATCCATTGCATCTACAGGCATTAAAAATTGCCATAGCTGGACTGATTAGAGCCACGGATACTGTAACGTAGGCGCTGGAATAATTTGTTAACTGCTGATGTATAATGTACATCATTTCGGGAATAGTGATTGCATAAGTCGGATATGGTTAGAGTTATTTGTAATAGAGATTACGGTACACATCACATACACCAACATAGCACTGTATGTATAGGATTTACCCGTTGACCGATGATTGATATCCTACAGAAGTTCTATAGTGAAAAAAGGCAGATACGATATACATCGAGATATGAACAATTGAAGTACTGAGTACAGGTATCATCACAATATTGTATTCGATTGATGACTTTGTTGGTTGACGATATAAATTCCACAGCGATTCTGGAATGATCTATGTGTTACACGCTTACACATAAATGTATTTGCAATTGGCATAACGGTGCTTAGAACCTCCACCAGCTGATCCTTGCAGGCGCTACATTAACCTGTTCAGTGATGATATAGATTATGTAGAAGTTCTAGAATGACAAGGGACTGACGCATTATCGCTTGGGTCATTAACAATTGACGAAACCGTACTGAGTACGGGCATCATCACAGTGCACTATACGTTGGATTCACTTGTTCACTGGTGATGCAAATTTCAAGGCACATCCATAGTGGTCAATATACGTTGCGGATATGGCTGGAGAAAATTACAATTCCCTGTGCGGTAGCTGGTACATTCTTGCACCGGGCGCAGTAGTCGTTGGATTAACTAGTACAGTCGTGATTTAGATTCAATAGCCATTCTGGAATGAAGAAGAACTTGCGATATATCGATCGAGACACTAAAAATTGACGAAACAGTACAGAGTACAGCCATCATCACACTACTTTAGCCGTTGGACATATTTCGTCACTGATAATTTAAGTTTAACTGCTACTCCAGACTAATGAATATATAGCACCGTTATGGCTAGAGACATTTACATTTGAGAGTAAGGCTCATAGTACATCCATCATGATGGCACTATATCCGTTGGACGGATCTATTCAATGAGGATTTAGATTGTATTGCAATTCTAGGGTGACCAGGGGCAGATACATTGCCGCTCGAGACACTAACAACTGACAACATAGTACTAAGTACATTCATCGTCACATTACCGTAGCCGTTGGATTAATTTGTTCACTGATGATTTGAAAACAGCGATAGCGATAGAATTATCAATGTATAGACTAGTTGTGGCTAGAAATATTAAAAATTTCCATCGTCGTAGTTGATGCATCCACCAATTGGGAGCAGTGGCCGTTGGTTTGATATATTCAAAGATAGTTTTGATACAATTGTAATTATAGGATGACAAAGGACTGACCCACTATCGCGCGAGACATTATCAATTGACGAAACATCCTTATGTACAGAAATCGTCGCAGTACTTTTGCCGCTGGATCAATTTGTTCACTCGTGACGTAAAGTTCAAAGCAAGTCTATAGTAACCATTGTATAGATAGGTTATGGATGGAGTCATTAACATTTGTTGGTCCGGTAGTCGGTGCAGCCGTCAACAAGGCAATGTAGCCGTCAAATTAACGAGCTCGGCGAGGACATTGATTGTACGGCAATTCTAGAATGACAAACGACAGCTCCGTCACAGCTCGAAGAGGTTACCACTCTCGACTCGGTGGTACATCCAGCCACCGTCATTGTACTATCAGGTCGGATTTATTTGCTCACTGGTGATTTAAAGTCCACACCAGTTATAGGAAAATTGATTTATTCTGCAGTTATGGAGAGAGACTTTCTCATTTCGCAGTACGCTTCTTAGTGCATCCACCACCAGGGCGCTGTAGTAACTGGATTAACCAGTTCATTAATGGTATTGATTATATAGCCATTACAGAATTACAAATGACGGATCAGTTATAGCACGAGACATTAAAGATTGATATAATAGAACAGGCGCCAGTCATCAGCACTGTGCTGCAGCAGTTGGATTTATCTGACCACTGATCGTTCAAAGTCCACAGCAGCTCTAGAATGATCAACGTATGTATCAGATATGGCTGCAGATATACTAAGAACCCAGAATGGTATGTGATGCATCCTCCAATCGAGTCCTGCATTCGTTGGACAAGTTTGTTCCCTGATGACGTATATTCCAAGGAAAGTCCAGAGTCATCAATGTACAGGACGGTAATGACTTGTGACATTTCCAATTGACCGCAAGGTTCTTAGTGCACTGGCAAACAGAGCACTCTAGCCGTTGGATTGTTCTGCACAATGATGATTTATATTCTATAGCCATTCCGGAATGTGAAAGGACAGATCAATTATAGCTCTAGATATTAACAAATGACATAACAGTACTCATTGCAGCCATCCCCTCAGTGCTGCAGACGCTCTATTAACCTGTTCACTGATGGTTTAAAGTCCTCAGAATTTCCAGAATAATCAGTGCTTATAGCAGTTATGGCTGGAAACATTTACAATTCCCTTTGCGGTAGTTCGTAAGGCCTCCAATAAAGCACTGTAGCCGTTGGATTAATCCCTTCTGTGGTGATGTAATTATATTGTAATTCTGGAATGACAAAGGAATGCGCTATTATAGCCCGAGAAGCTAATTATTGAAATGACAATACTTCATGCAGCCAATATGGCAGTATCCCACGTGTTGGATTAATCTGTCTACCTACGATATAAATTCCGCAGCATTTCTAGAATAATCGGTGTAAGCATCAGTTATGGATAGGGGTACTTGCATTTCCCAGTACGGTAGTATGCACATCCACAAATAGTGCACTATAGCCGTGAGACTAATTTGCCCATTGGTGACTTAATTTTCACAGTTTATCTAGAATATCCAATGAATATAGCAGATGTTACTAGAGACATTAACCACTCTCACTACGGCAGCAGGTACATCCAACGTCTGAGTACGGCAGCCTAAGGATTACGCTATTCTATGATGATATACATTCTATGGCACTTCGAGAATCACAAAAGACAGATCCGTTATAGCTCGAGTCATTAATAAGCAACGAAACGGTACTGAGAAGAGCCATTATCAGGGGACAAATACCGCGGGAATAATTTCTTCAATGATAAATTATATTTAACTGCAATTCTGGAATGGTCAACATATAGTACGGTTATGGCTAGAGATATTTACAATTGACAGTACGGTTCCAAATATACCAATCGACAAATCACTGTAGCCGATGAATTGGTCTGTTCAATGATGCCTTGAATTCTGTAGTATTTATAGAATGTAAAAGGACAAATCCGATGCAGCTTGAGATATTAACGACTGAAGACTCAGTACTGTGTACAGCCATCATCACAGTACTGTAGCCGTTATTTTAATTTTTCCACTGATGATTAAGGTTGTATTGCAATTCTAAAGTGAAAGATGCAAATCCAGTATCCCTCAACGCATTGGCAATTGATAGTACATTACAATTTACAGTCAGCGTCACTGTACTGTAACCGATTGATTAATATATTCTTTTATGAAATAATTCCACAGCAATTCTTGAATAATCCTTATATATTGCGGTTATGGCTAGAGTTATACACAGTTAACAATACGGTTCTTAGTATATGTATCAACAGAGCACTGTTGCCGTTGGATTAATCTGCTCACTAACGATTTTTGTGCCACAGCTGTACTAGAATGACAACGGACAGTACCTTACCGCTCGGGATATCAACATTCGGCAACATACTACTGGGTACAGACATCATCACTTTACCGTATCGCTTGGATGACTTTGTTCTCTGATGTTTTCTGTTCTACAGCAATTCTAGAATGAAAAAATGCTTATCCATTATCCCTCTATATATATACGATTGACATTACAGTAGTGAGTACAGCCATCATCTTATTACCTCAGCAGCTTCTCTACTTTGTTCACTGGCGTCTCAAATTCCGTAGCAGCACTGTTGTAATCAATCTACATCACGGCTCTAGCTAGAAATTATTACAGTTGACATTAAGTTACTTTGTACTTCCACCAATGGAGCACTGCTGCCGTTATTGTTATATGTACGCTGCTGACTTAAACTCCCTAGGAATTCTAGAATGGCAGCACGGCGATCCATTTCCGCAGCTGCCATTAACGGTAGATATAAGTGGAATAATTCCAGCCAAGATTGCAATACTGTAGCCGTTGTATTGACTTCTATACGCATGACGTAATTTCTAAAGAAATTCCATAATGATCAATGTATCGAATAGTGATGGCTAAAGACACTTACAAATGACATTGCAGCACTTAGTTCATCCAGCATCAGAGCTCTGTAACAGTTGGATTAATCAGTTCTGTGATGATTTATATTATACAGCAATTCTGGAATCACAAATGACAGACACATTATGTTACGAGATATTTACACTCTGCACCACAGTACTGAGTGCAGTAATCATTACTGTACACCTGCCGATGGATTACTTTATCCACTGATGATATAATTTCTAGTGAAAACTCTAGAGTGACGAAACACGGATCCATTGTCCATTGATATACTGCCAATAGACAACACAGTAACGAGTATAGCCGTCACCGCTGTACTGTAGCCGTTGGATTACTCTTCTCACTGGTGATGTAAATTTCAAAGCAATTCTAGAATGACCTATGCAGAGGCTTGTTGTGGTCAGGAGATATTTCCAATTGACAGTACGGTACGTCGTGCATCCACCAACAGAGCCTTGTAGCACATGGATTAATGTGTTCAATGATAATTTATATTCGACAGCAATTCTAGAATGAGAAACGACAGATCCAATACCCATCGAGATATAAACGATTGACGACACAGTACTGAGCACAGCATTCGTCACATTACTGCAGCCGCTATATTAACCTGTTCAGTGAAGATTTAGGTTTCACAGTTGTTCTGGAGCAATCAATACACCTATCAGCTAAGGCTACGGGTATCTACAATTCCCAGAACGGTAGATGGTACATTCACCAGCAGAACAATGCCGCCGTTAGATTAATCTGCTCAGTGGTCATTTGAACTCCACAGGATTTCCAGAATAATCAATGTACGTATCAGACGTAGCTAGAGGTATTAACAATTCCCAGTATGGTGGATGGTACATTCGCCAATAGACCACTGTAGCCGTTGAATTAAGCTGTTCAGTAATGATACAAATTCTATTGCAATTCCTGAGTGACAAATGAGGGACCCATTATCTCACGAGACATTAAGAATTGACAAAACAGTATGGAGTATAGTCATGATCACAGTAATTTATGCATTGGACTAATTCGTTTACTGACAATATAATCTTCATCAGCAACCCTATTGTAATCAATGTGCACCACGGTTATGGCTACAGATATTTACAGATGATAGTAGGGTACTGGGTACATCCATCGTCACAGCACTGCAAGCGATGATAAAACATGTACAATGGTGATGTATATTCTATGGCATATCTATAACGACGAAAAACGTATCCGTTGCAGCTCGAGATGTTAACAATTGACATAACGGCACTGAGTACAGCCGTCATAGCAGTACCGTTGCCGTCCGAATAATACGTTCTCTGATGATATAGATCCTCTTGTAATTTCAGAATGGTAAGGGACCGACCCATTATCGCTCGGGGCATTAACAATTGACGAAGGAGTACTGAATGCATCCATGATGACAGATGACCTAACCTAACCGATGGATTAACTTGATCACTGATGATGTAAATTGCAAAACAAGTATAGAATAATCAATGTATAGTTTGGTTAAGGTTAGAGACATTTGTTGCTGACAGTGCGGTGCACAGTACTTCCACCAATGGAGCACAGTAGCCAGTGGATTAATCGATACAGTGATAATGCAAGTCCTTTTGCAACCATAGAATGGCAAAATTCTGACCATTTGTTGCTCTATATTTGAACAATTGACGAAACAGGACTATGTACAGCCATCAACACAATACCAAATCCATTGGACTAATCTTTCACTGACAACTTCAATTCAACTGCTGTTCTGTGGTAGTCAACCTATAGTACGGTTATGGCCACAGATATTTACAATGGACACTACAGAGCTTAGTACATCCATCAACGGAGTCCAGTAGTCATTCGATAAACCTGTTCGTTGATAATGTTCCGTTCCATAGCATTCTAGAATGACAAGCGTCTGGAGGATTATTGCTCCAGATATTAACAACTGACGAAAGAGGAATAAGATCATCCATCACCACATTACCTCAGCCTTTGGGATAAATAGTTCACTGATAACTTGTAATTAACTGTAATTCGGGAATAATCAGTGTATGATACGTTTATGGCTAAAGATATATGCAATTCCCAGTACGGTAGCTGGTGCGTCCACCAAAAGAGCACTGTAGCAGTTGAATTAATCTGAACAGTGATGATACAAATACCAAGGTGGTTCTAGAATCGTCAATGTATACATCAGCTGTGGATAGAGACATTTACAACTCCTGGCACGATAGTTGGTACATCTAACAAGAGAGCACTGTAGCCATTGTTTTAAGCTGTCAGGGACGATATGAATCCTATTGCAATTCCAGAATGACAGAGGACTGAGCCACTATAGCTCAAGTTATTATCAATTGACAAAACAGTCCGGAATACCGTCATGATCACAGTACTTTAACCATTGGACTAATTTGTTCAATGATAATATAGTTTTTGTCAGCAATCCTAAAGTAATCAATGTATAGTACGGTTATGGCTAAAGATGTTTACAATTGATAGTACGGTACTGAGCACATCTATCATCGGAGCACTGTAGCAGCTCACGAAACATGTACAATGATCATGTATATTCTATGGCACCTCTAGAATGACAAAAAACGTATCCGTTACGGCTCGACAAGTTAAAAATTGCCATGACGGCACTGAGTGCAGCAGTCGCCGCGGTACTGCAGCCGTTGGAATAACCTGTTCTCTGATGATATAAGTTCTGTTGAAATCCTAGGATGGCAAAGGACTGGCCCGTTATCGCTCGAAATATTAACTATTGACGAAACAGCACTGAGTACAGACAGCATCATGGTACTGCAGCCGGTGGGTTATTCTGCTTAGCGATGATTTGAATTCTACTGCAGTTCTAGAATGATTAACATATACATCAGCTGCAGCTAGAGATATTTCCTATTCTTGGTGCTTTAGCTGGTACATCCACCAATAGATCAATATAGTCGTTGGATTGAGGTGCTCGGTGATGACTTAAATTTTATTGGTTATCAAGAACGATGGGTGGGCGTTGTATCATACGTTCGCTGATGATTGATATTCTCCAGCATTTCAGAATAGCCGATATACAGTACTGCTATGGCTAGAGATATTTATATCTCACAGTACGGTACTTAGTACAAGCACCAAAATAGCACAGTTGCTGATGGAATATTCTGTTCAATGATGATTTAGATTCTGTTGCGACTCTAGAATGGGGGCATAGAGATCCATTATCTCTGCAGGCATTAACAAACATCACAGTGCTGTAGACGTAAAATTGCCAGTAATGCCAGTAATTGAATATACAACCATCAACACGGCACAGTATCCTTTGGATTTATCTGTACAACGGTGATTTAAATTCTATGGCTCTTCCAGTATTACAAAAGGCGGCTGCGTTGTAGCTGGAGATGCTAACAATTGACATAACAGTTCTGAGTGAAGCCATCATCCCTTTACCGCTGCCGCTGGATTAATCTGTTCACTGAGGATTTACGTTCCACACTAGCTGTATAATAATAAATGTATTCATCGGATATGGCTGGAGATACTTTATGCACGCAGTATGGTAGTTGTGGCATCCACCAATTGAGCCCTACAGCCGTTGGATGAATTTGTTCACTGACGATGTAAATTCCAAGGCAAATCTAGAGTAATCAATATATAGTGCGGCCATAGCTGGAAAGATTTGCAATTGGCAGTACGGCTCTTAATACGTCCATCAACAGGTCACTGTAACCGTTGGATTAACAAGGTCAATGATGATTTAGATACCGTAGCCACTCCAGAGAGACAAAGGACTCATCCGTTACAACTAGATACATTAGGAACTGACATAAAATTTCTTAGTGCAACCAACAGGAGAGTGCAGCAGCGGTTGGATTAATCTGTTCACCGATGATACAAAGTCCAAAGAAATTCTAAGATAATCAATGTATATAGCTTACTTTGCTATAGATATTTACAGTTCCCAGTATGGTTGTAGGTACAGACATCAACTGTGCACTATTACTGTTGGATTAATTTGACCACTGGTGATGCATGTTCCACAGCAGCCTGTAGTAGTAAATGTATGGTACGTGTATGGCTAGAGATATTTACATGTGATAGTACGGTCCATAGTACATCCATCAAGACAGCACCGTAGCCTTTGGATTAACCTGCAAAGTGATGATCTAGATTCTATGACTGTTCTAGAATGACAAAAGGCAGATCCATTGTAGCTCGAGGTAATAACAATTGACAGAACACTACAGAGATCAGCCATTTTCACGTTAATGCTGCCGTTATATTGATCTGCTCACTGACGACCTATGCTCCACAGAAGTTGTAGAATTTTCTGCGTATACAACAGTTATAGCTAGAGATATTTGTAATTCCCAGTTCGGTAGTTGGTACATCCACCAATACAGCATCTTAGAAATTGTATTAGTATGAACAGTGATGATTTAGACTTTTGTGCATACCTAGAATAACGATGGACATTCCCATTACCGCTCGAGACATTAACAATTGAAAAAACAGAACTGAGTACAGCCATCATCGCTGTACTGCAGCCGTGGGATTAACTCCTTCACTGATGATTTAAGCTCCGCATTAGTACTAGAATGAACTATGTATGCATCAGTTACCGCTACTGATATGTACAATTCCCAGTGCGGTATGTGGAGAGTCTACCAATAGAGCGCGGAAGCCGCTGGCATAATCTGCTCTGTGAAGATTTAGTTACCAGAGTGATTCTATTATTACAATGGACTGTTCCGTTATATCTGGAGAGGTTAACAATTGACGAAACAGTACTGAGTACCGCTATCACAACATTACTGTTGCCGTTGGACTAATTTGTTCAGTGAAGAATTAAATTCCACAGTAGTGAAGGAATAATCAATGTATATAACAGTTATGTCCAGAGATATTTGCAATTCCCAGCACTGAAGTTAGTGCGTCCAACAACAGGTCACTCTAGAAGAAGGATTAACCTCACCAGTGGTGATATTTGTACGTACGTAGTTCTAGAGTAAACAATGTGTACATTATTTATGACTAGAGAAGCTTACAACTCCCTGTACGGAAGTTGGTACATCTACAAGTAGAGCAATGTAGTCGTTGGAATAAGCTCTTCAGTGATAATTTAATTTCTATTGCAATTCTAGGGTGACAAATGGCTGACACATTATGCCTCGAATTGTTATCATCTTACGGAATAGAGCTGAGTAGGTCCATGATCACAGTGCTTCAACCGTTGTCCTAACTTAATCACTCATGGTTTAAGTTTAACCGCAATTCTAGAGTAATCAATGTATGGTACGGTTATGGCTACAGACATTTAGAATTGAGAGTACGCACTTAGTACATCCGTCAACACAGCACCGTAGGAGTAGAAGAAACCTGTTCAATGATAACGTAGTTCGGATTGCAAGTATACAACGGCAAAAGACAGACTCGTTACAGCTCGAGATAATGGCAATTGACATAACGCCACTGAGTACTACCATCATAACAGCACAGCAACGGTTGTGTTACTTCATTCTCTGATGATATGAATGCTACTGCGAATCTAGAATGGCAAAGGAAAGACCCATTGACGCTCGAGATATTTACGTTTGACGAATGAGTACTCAGTACTGCCATGATTACATTACGTAAGCCGTTGGACTAATTCGCTCACTGAAAATTTAATTCCAAAGTCAACTCTAGACAAATCAATGCATATTACGGTTATGTCTACACATATTAACAACAGACGGAACGGTATTTAGTACATCCATCAACAGAGCACTGCAGCCGTTGGATTAGTCTGTTCACTTGTTAATTATATCGCACTGTAGTTCTAGAATAGTCAACGCATACTTCTGTTGTGGATTGTGGCATTCACAATTCCCAGATCGTTAGATGGTACACCCACCAACGCAGCACTGCATCCGTTGGATTAATCTGTTCAGTGATGATTTAAATTCCACTGTGGTTCCAGAATAGCCAGTGCATTCACCAGTTATGTCTAGAGGCATTGACATTTCCCAGTATGGTTGTTGGTACATTCAACAACAGGGAAACCTAGTCATGGGATTAATATGTTCAATCATGAATAACATCCTATTGCAATTATAGAAGTGCAGAAGCCCGACCTATCATCGCTGGAGATATTAACAATTCACGAAACAGGACTGAGTACAGCCATCATGACGGTCGTCTATACGTTGTACCTATTTGTCCATTGACAATGAAGGTTTAGCAACTATTCTAGATTAATCAATGAACAGTACGTTCATGGCTAGAGATATTTACATCCATCAGCACGCTTCTTAATGCAACTATCCACATGGCACTGTAGCCGCTAATTAATCAGTTCAGTAATAACAGAATAAAAGGCAAGTCTACGGGAGCCAATGTATAGTACGGTTATGGATAGGGATATGTACAATTGACCGTAGGGTGCTCAGTACATCAAAAAAAGGCAGAGCACTGTAGCCGGTGGGTTAGCAAGCTCTATGATGATTTAGATTCTGCAGCAACCCTGGTATGACAAATGACAGATCCGTTGAAGCTCGAAATAATAGCAATTGCCATTACAATACCGAGTACTGCCAGCATCACTGTACTGAAGCCGGTGTATTAATAAATTCACTGATGATTCACATTCCACAGTTGTTCCACAATAATTAACGTATACATGATATGTGGCTAGATACATTTAAAGCACACAGTACGGCCGTTGATGCATCCACCAATTGAGTCCTGTAGCCGTTTGATATATTTGCTCACTGATGATGTAAGTTCCAAGGCAAGCCTCTAGTAATCAATATATTGTACGGTCATGGCAAGAGATATTTGCTGTTGACAGTCGGGTCAGTAGTACTTCCGCCACCACGGCAGTGTAGCCGTTGAATTAACTACTTCATTGCTGGCTTTGGTTTTTTAGCAATTCTCGAATGACAAAAGACGTATCCATAATATTTCGAGATATTAACAATTGTCATAAAATTACGGAGTACAGCCATCAGCAGAATGCTGCAGCCGCTTGATTAATCTGTCCACTGATGGTGTAAATTCCACGGCAACTTCAGAATAATCAATTTACGGTATATGTGTGGCAAGAGACATTTCCAATTCATAATATGGTTCGTAGTACATCAACCAAAGGGTCTCTGCAGCCGCTGCATTAATCTGATCACAGATGACGTAATACCATACCAATTCTAAAATGACAAATGGTGTGTCCATTATTGGTCGAGACATTAACAAATGACAAAACAGTACTGGATACAGCCACCATAACTGTACTGAATGCGATGGACTTATTTGTTCACTGGTGATTCATACCCGATAGCATCCCCAGAGCGGTTGGTCTATACATTAAATACTGGTAGTGGCTTTGGCAAGTGACAACACGGTATTGAGTGTAGCCATCTACACACTGCTATAGCCATTGTTATAATCTTTTCGCTTGTAATCTGAGATCTTCAGCGGTTGTGGAACGATCAATGTGCAGAGCAATTTTCGATGGAGGCATTCACACATGTCAATACATTACATAGCATAGGCATCAACACGGCATTTTATCCGTTGTGCTATTCTGTTCTCTGCTGATATTAATTATATAGCAATCCTAGAAAGATGCCCGACAGGTCCATTATCGCATGAGACATTAATAATTGACGTCACAGTATTGATTACAGCAATCATCACCCTACCGCTGCCGTTCGATTAATTTGTTCACGGATGATTTATATTCCACAACAACTCTAGGATGATCAACGGATAGGTCAGATATCTATAGTGGCATTGACAAACGGCAATATATTACTGAGGGTAGCAACCCGCGCAGTAATAGCCACTAAAATAATACGTCTGCTGATCGCCAAAGCTGTTCAGCAAGTGCAGAATGTACAATGGATTGTGCAATCGTCTTTGGGGAAAATCACGAATGTCTGAATAGAACTCAGTAATGCCATCATTACATTACTGCAACCGTTGCATTTACCTGTTCACTAATGATGTTAGCTCCACAGCAATTTCACGCTAACCAACGTATAGATCAGTTATATCTAGAGATATTTGCAATTGTCAGAACTGTACTTGCCACAATCACCAACAAAGCTCTGTAGAAGTTAGATTAATCTGTTCACTGTAGACTTAACATATGTAGCATTTCCTGAATTATCAAAGGATAGATCAGACATACTTAGTGTAATTAATAAAGAAAAATACATTTCTGAGTGTAGCCGTCTGCAGAATGCAATAGCCGCTCAATTAATCTGTTCGCTGATCATCTAAGCTGTTCAGCAATCGTATAATGCCCGGTGGATGGTGCAATCGTCGCTGGAGTCACTGACTTATGTCAAAAGAGAGCGGAGTGCAGCCGTTGTTACGGGAATGTAGCCATCTGATTAATTTGATCACTGACGATTTGTACTCCGCGGCAGCTCTAGAATATAGGTTGCACAGATATGTTATGGCTAGATATATACATGGAATTGGCTATATGTCGCTTAGTACATTCACCAACAGTGCACTGTTCTTACTGGGTTCATCTTTTCTATCCTGAGATAAACTGTATGCCACTTCTAAAATTATCAACGGATAGACCAATTCCCGTTGGAGACATTGACATATGTCAAAAGAGAACTGAGTACAGACATCACTGCAGTACTGTAGCCACTTGATTAATTTATTCAGTGATGATTTAAATTCCGCTGCAGATCTAGATTTAAAAAATGTGTGGATCAGTTATGGCTGGACGCAATTGCTATTGGCGGTACGATACTTGGTACATCCACCTACAGTGCACTGTTACGATTTGATTAATCTGCAGATTGATGACCTGATTCCATAGCAACTATAGAATGACCTATGTGTACGTCAGGTATGGCTAGGCACAATTACAATTAGCAGTAGGGTGCTTGGTACAACCACCTACTGAGCTCAGTGACGGTTGCACTAATTTGTTCACTGACGACGCAAATTCCATAGCAATTCCAGAGCGATCAATGTATAGATAAAATATCGGTAGTGGTATTGACAAATAACATTATAGTATTGAAAATATCCATAAAACGAGCAATAAAATCAATTGACTGATCCGTTCATTGGTGACATAAATTTTATGGCAACTACGGAATACCCAATGTAGATATCAGTTATGGCTAGACATAGCTACAATTGGCAGTACGGTACTTGGAACATCCACATGCAGAGCACTGCAGCCGCACTATTAGTCTGTTCACTGATTATTTAAGCTCTATAGCCGTTCCGGAAGTATCGAAACATGCATCACACATATATAGTGATATTCACAAACTACAATTCAGTCCTGAATGTAGCCGTCTGTACATTATTGTAGCCAACTAGCTTATCTTTTCGCTGACCACCTCACTTGTTCTGCAATTGTAGGCCGATCGTCGGATAGAGCAATCGTTGCTGGTGACGTTTGCATATGTCAAAGCTGTACTGAGTATAGCCATCGTTACTGTAATGTAATTCATTTATTTGTTCACTGATCAATTGAATTCCGCGACAGCCCTAGGTTAAGCACTGTATGGATCAGCTATCGATCAACATTAATAACTGACGACACAGTACTAAGTACAGCCACCTCCATAGTGTGGTAGCTGATGTAATTATCTGTTAACTCATGAGGTATATTCCACAGCAATTATGGAATAATCAAGGCATAGATCATTTATGTCCTGAAAAATATACAATTGGCAGCACGCTGCTTAGTGCATCCACCAACAGATCATAGTAGCCCTTAGATTAAACAGCTCACTGATCATCCATAGTCTATGTAATTGTGGAGTTATCGACTGATGGGTCACAAATCTTTAATGGCTTTGACCAATGACAATACAGTACTAAGTGTAGTCATCTACACAGTAATGTAGCCATTGAGCTAATCCCTCCTCTCATCATGCTAGTTGCTCAGCAATTGTAGAATTATCAATTAATGGGGCTATTGTCGCTGGAGACATTGACATATGCCAAAATGGTAACGAATACAGCTGCCATGACGGCACGGTAGCCGTTGCAACAATTTGATCACAGATCATTTAAATTAAGCAGGAAATCATGTATAATCGATGAATAGATTAGTTGTTTCTAGATATGTTTACAATTAGCAGTACGATGCCTGGTACATCCACTAACATAGTACTGAAGCCTTCGTAATAATTCGTTTTGTAATGGTATTAATTCCATAGCGACTTAAGAATGACGAAAGACATTCCCATTATTGTTCGGGACATCAGCATCTGGTAACGGAGTACTGAGTATAGCCAACATCACAGTCCTGTAGCAGTTGGATTAATTTGACAACTGATACTACAAATTCCGCAGCAAATTCAAGTTAATCAGAGTATTGGAGAGATATTGCTAGAGACATTTACCATTTGCAGGTCGGTGCTATGCGCATCCACAAACGCAGCACTGTTGCCGATGGTTTAATATTTTCGCTGATGATTTAAACCATGTAGCAATTCTGGAATGGCCACTGTATACATTATATGTCGGCAGTGATATAGAGAAATGTCAATACAATACTGAGGGTAGCCACCCATGGATACCATAGCCATTGCATAGATCTGTTCACTGAGCTACATATTTCATCAGCAGTTGTAGAACGTGCAATGGACAGTTATATTGCTGCTGGAGACATTGACGCATATCTATATAGTACTGAGTATAGCAATCACAAGTGTACAGCAACCGTTCTATTAACCATGTCACTCATGACTTGAATTATACAGAAATTATAGAACGACAAGGGGAAGGTCCGTTGCCGCCCGAGATATCACCAATTGACAACATAGTACTGTGAACGGCCATCATCACTCTACTGAACTCGTTGTGTTATTGCCTTTAATGTTGATTGTATTCCACATGAGTCCTATGATGATGAGTGCATGGTACAGTTATGTCTCGCAACAATTACAATTGAGAGTACGGTGCATAGTGCATGCAGTACCAGGTCACTATAGCCTTTGGATTAAGCTATTCACGGATGACCCATATTCTAGCGCAAATCTTGTTTGACAAACGGCAGATCTATTTTCGTCCGGGATGATAGAAATTGAAATAACTAAACTGAGTACAACCATGATGACATTACTGCATTGTTTGAACAATTTCGACCGCTGACGGTTTAACTTTTCGTACAATTTTGGAGTGATCAACGTACGGAGTCGTTATGGCCAGAAGTATTCGCAGTTGGCAGCGCGGTACCTTGTACGTACGACAACAGAGTACTGCTGCCGTTGGATTAATCTGTTCAGAAATGACATTAATACTGTAGCTACTCCAGAGGGACAAGAGACAGATGTATTATTTCTCGAGAAGTTAATAATTGAAAGCAAAGTACTGCGAACGGCCACCATGACAACTGCGAAGCAGATGTAGTTATTTGTCCACTGATCATCTTTAATTCCAGAGCAATTCTAGATTAACCAATGCATAGTACGCGTACGTCTGGAGATATTAAGAATTGACGGTATGGTACATAGTACGTCTCCCAACAGAGCTCTGCTGTATTTCCATCATTCCGTTCACTGTTCAACGTTCACTAGAATGAATGGAGAGAGATACATCGTCCCTCCAGATATGAACAATTGACAACACAGTACTGAGTACAGCCATCATCACAGTACTACAGCCGTTGGATGAATCTGTTCACTGCTGATAAAAATTTCTCAGTTGTTCTAGAGTAACCAATGTATACTCCATTTATATATACGGACATTTACAATTCCCAGTACGATAGTCTGTACATCCGCCAGTTGATATCTGTAGCCGGTGGACTATCTTGTTCAGTGATAATTTAAGTTTAGCGTCAATTCTGGAGTAAACTATGTTTGGTGCGGTTACGGCTGGAGATATTTTCGACTGAGAGTACGATAGCTTGTACATTCACCTATAGAGCATAGTGGCCATTGTATTAGTCCCTTTAGTGATGATTATTATTCCATTGCAATACTAGAATGACAAAGAACTAATGCATCAGCACTAGAGACGCTAATAATTAACGAAAAAGTTCTTAGTACAGGCAACATAACAGTACTTTAGCTGTTGGACTTAGATGCTCACTGATGATGTAAATTCCAAGCCAAGTCTGGAATAATAAATTTGCAGTACGTTCTGGCTAGAGATATTTATAGTTCTAAGTACGGTTCTTAGTACACACATCAACAGAGCACTGTAGAATTGGATTGATCTCTTCAATCATGATCAATATTGTGCTGTAGTTCGAGAATAATATGTATGCATGAGTAATAGCTAGAGATACATACAGTTGACACAACGGATCTTCGTTCATCCATCAACAGAGTGCTGTACCCGTTGGATTCATGTGTCCAATGATGCTTTAGATTCTATAGTAATTCCAGAATGAAAAAAGACGGATCCATTACTGTTCGAGTTATTAACAGCTGGCAATACAGTCCTAAGTACAGCCGTCAGCACATTACTCTAGCTGTAGGATTCATTTCTTCACTGATGACTTAAATCCCACATTAGTGCTGGAATAATCAATGCATAGATCAGTTATGACAAAAGATATGCACAGTTCTCAGTGCGGTAGCGGGTGCATGCACAAATATGTCAGAGATGCAGTTGGATTGCCTTTTCAGTGATGATTTAAACTACAATGTATGTGTGTGATAGTCAATATATAGTACGGTTGTGGATAGATGTATGTACAACAGACAGTACTTTTCGTGGTACATTCATCAACTGGGCAAGGTAGCCGTTGGATTAATCCATACAATAATGATTTATGGTCCGCGGTAGTTCTAGAATAATCAATGCGTACATCAGTTCTGACTGGTGATATTTACAATTCCCTGTACGTTAGTTGGTACAACCGCCATTAAAGCACTGTAGCCGATGGATTAATCCCTTCAGTGATGACGTAATTATATTGAAATTCTGGAATGACAAGGGACTGGCCCATTGTTCCTCGAGATACTAAAAATTGACGAAGCAGCACTGAGTGCAGCCGTCATCGCACTACATTAACTGTTGGACTAACTTGTTCACTGTTAATTTAAGTTTAATTGCAATTCTAAGGTAATCTTTTTATAGTACCGTTCCGTCTGGAGGTATATACAATTGTAAGCACGGTATTTAGTACATGCATCATGAGAAGAATGTACACGTTGGATTGGTCCGCTCAATGACGATCTAGGTTGTATTGCAATTCTAGAATGACAAAAGGCAGATTCATTATCTCCCTAGATGCTAAATAATGACAACACTGTACAGAATACAGTCACCATCACCATACTGTAGCCGTTTCATTAATTTGTTCACTGATGATGTAAATTCCAAAACGGCTCTATAATAACCAAAGTATAGTGCTATTATGGCTAGAGACCTTTGCAGTTGACAGTACGTTACGAAGTATATACTCCAACAGAGCACCGTAGCCGTACGGTTAGCCTTTCCATTGATGATTTATATTCTACAGCAATTCTAGGATGTAGTGAGACAGATCCATTATCCCGCGAGGTATAAACTATTGGCAACACAGTACTGAGTACAACTATCATCACCGTTATGCTCACAGGTTATGTAATTCCTAAGGCCATTTTAGTGTCATCAACGCATGGAGGTTGCGGCTAGAGATAATTCCAGTTGACAGTATGGTACATAGTACACACACTAACAGAGCACATCTGCCGTTAGAATATTCTGCACAATGGCGATCTATATTGTACAGCAATTCTAAAATGAGGAAGGACACATACGCTATCCATCGATATATAAACGATTGACAACACAGTACCTAGTACAGGCATTATCACAGCTCTGTGTAAGTTGGATTAGTTTGTTCCATAGACATTTAATTTTTACAGCCATTCTCGATTAATCAATGTGTACTACGCTTGCGGCTAGAGATATTTGCAATTCAAAGTATGGCACATATTGCATACACCAACAGAGCGCTGTACTCGGTGCATTGTCCAATTCACTGGCTGATTCAGATTATATAGCAGTTATAGAGTAAAAATCACTTATCCATTATCCCTCGAGGTATTAACAGCTGAAACCACTTTGCTGAGTGCAGCTATCGTCATAATACTGTAGCCGCTTGAATAATTTGTTCCTTGATGGCTCGAATTTCAAGGAAATTCTAGAATTATGAATATATTTTAACGTTATGTCCAGAGATATTCACAACTGACAGCACGGTAATTTGCACCTAAACCAGCAGAGCATTGTAGCCGTTGGTTTAATCTGCTTATTGGCGGTTTAGATATAATTGCATTTCTAGAATGGAAACGGGCGTGTCCATCATCGATGGAGACATTAACGTTTGACAGCACAGTACTGTTTTCAGCCATCACCACAGCACTGTTGCAGTCTGATTACCATGCTCAATAGTGATGTACCTACAGAAGCAATTCTAGAACAATCACCGTACGGAACTGTTGTGTCTAGGAATATTTACATTTGACTGTATGTAACGTAGTACATAAGTCAACATCGCACAGTAGCTGTTGCGTTAACATTTTCACTGGTTACTCATATTATATAGCAGCTCTAGAATGACGAACTACAGATCCTGTATATCGCCTGGCATTAACATGTAGCATAGCAGAACTGAGCACTGCCGCCACCACAGTAACGTAGGAGTTGGACTAATTGGTTCACAAATAAATTAAATTCTACAGCAGTTCTAGAGTAATCTAAGAATATTACGGGTACATATAGATATACGTAGAATTGACCGCGCATCATATAGAACATCCACCAACGGAGAAATGTTGTCGCAGAAATAGTCTGTTCACTTACGATGTAAATAGCCCAACAATTTTGGAATGACAAAGTACAGATCCAATACCCATCGAGATATTAACAACTAGCAGCACGTTATTGAGTACAGACGTCGTAACAGTACTGAATCCGTTGAAGTCCTTTGTTCACTGATTACGTTAGTCCCAATGAAATTCCGGACGTGTGAATGTATATTAATGTTATGGCGGGGACGTCCACAACTGGCAGTACCGCACTTGACACATAAACCAACAAGGCACTGTAGCCGTTGGTTTCACATTTACAGTGAAAGTTTAGATTCCGTAGCAATTATAGAATGACCTAAGACGTATACATTATGATTTTGGAGATTTACAATTGTCAACACACTACACGGTACAACCAAAGGAGGGTAACGTATCAGATGGATTAATTTGATGATTGATGTTGCCAATTCCACAGTCATTCTAGAATAACCAATGTATAGTACGGTCATGGCCAGAGCAATCTGCAATTAACTTTACGGTACTCAGTACACCCAATAAGAAGGCACTGTAGCCATTTGATTTTCCACTTGAATCATGATATACATGCTGTAGGGTTTCTTGAATGACAAATTGCAGATCCATTATATCGCCAGTACTTAATACTTGACATTACCGGCATGCCTACAGCCATCATCACACTAACATGGAAGCTGGAACAATTCGTTCACCGTTGTTTCAATTTCCACAGCAATTCCAGAATAATCAATGTATATGACGGGTAAGTTTAGAGACATGTACAATTAACGGTGCGGTACCTATTATATCCACCAACAGAGCACATTTGCCGTTGGATTAATTTGTTCACTGGAGATATAAGTTGTTCAGCAATTCTAGAATGCAAAAAGAGAGATCCGAGATATAAACAATTGATAACACAATACTGAGTTGAACCACCATCTCAGTACAATAGCAGTTTTGTCACTAAGTCCACTGGTGATGTTAATTTCAAAGCAACTCTGGAATAATCGATATACGTTACGGGTATGTCTAGAGGCACTTACAATTGACAGCACATACACCAATACGTCACTATAGCTGCAGCACTAATCTGTTGATTGATAATACATGTCCTACTGCAATTCTAGATTGACAAAGGAGTGATGGGTTATAGCTCGAGGCATTACAAAATGACCACACAGTACTGAATACAGCCATCTTCGCCGTACTCGAGCTGTTGGAATAATTAGTTCATAGAAGACTTAAGTTCCGCAGGCATTCTGGAATGATCAATGTGTTGTACGCTTATTGATAGAGATGTTTACAGTTGACAGTACCTTAATTAGTGCATATCCCAACAGAGGACTGTGACAGTTGGTTATATGTTTTCACTGATGGTATACGTCCTACAGCAATTCTAGAATGGGAAAAAACAGATCCATTATCCCTCTACGTGTAAACAATTGACAACACAGTCCTGCCTGCAGCCATATTCACAGTTACGTTGGTATTGGAACAATATGTGCATTGTTGACACAAATTGCAAAGTAATTATAGAGCTATGAACGTTTATTACGGTTATGGCTAAAGAGATTAATAATGGAGTGTACGGTACTTACGACATTATCGAACAGATCACTGTAGCCGTTGGATCAATGGGTTCATAGGCGATTTAGATTCTATAGCAATTCTGGAATGTCAGTGGACGTAACTATTAGCGACGGAGATATTTACTGTTCTCAACACAGCACTGTGTGCATCCATCATCTTATTACTGTAGCGGTTGGAATAAATTGCTCATTGACGACATAATTTCCACTGCCAGTCTAGAATTATCAATGCATTGTACGGTTATGTCTAGGGATATTACACAACTGACATTACGGTAAACAGCACATACAACGAAAGAGCTCTGTAGCCGATTCAGTTCTCTGATGATTTGTATTTTATAGCAATTCTACATTGACTAATTACAGATCCTTTATATACCCATTCTTGAGCAATAGACATAGCTGGACAGAGTACAGCCATCGTCTCATTAAGGTAGGCGTTGGTATGATGGATCCACTGATGATGTATGTTCTACTGAAATCCTAGAATGTTCCATATATAGTACGATTGTGGCTGGAGATATTTATAGTTGACAGCACCTTAATTAGTACATACGCAAACAGAGCACTGTTGCAGTTGGTTAAATGTGTTCACTGATGATATACATCCTGCAGCAATTCTACAGTGGGAAATGGCATATCCATTATCCCTCTACATGTAAACAATTGACAACACCGTCCTGCGTACAGCGATATTCACAGTTACGTTGGCATTGGAATAATACGTGCAATGCTGACGCAAATTGCTACGTAATTATTGAGCTATGAACGTTTACTACGGTTATGGCTAAAGAGATAATTAATGAAGGGTACGGTATTTAGGACATTATCCATCAGAGTACTTCAGCCGTTGGATGAATCGGTTCAAAGGTGATTTAGATTCTATAGCAATTCTGGAATATCAGTGGACTTAACCATCATGGACGGAGATATTTACTATTCTCAACAAGGTACTTAGTGCCTCCATCATCTCACTACTGTAGGTGTTGGAACAAATTACTCATTGGCGACATAACTTCCACAGCCGGTCTAGAACAATCAATGCATAGTACGGTTATGTCTAGGGACATTGCACAACCGAGAGTACGGAATACAGCATATGCACCCAAACAGCTCTGTAGCCGATGGATTATTCAGTTCAGTTATGATACTTATTTTATAGCAATTCTACAATGACTAATTGCATATCCTTCATATACCCATTCATGACCAATAGACATACCTAGATGGAGTACAGCCATCATCACATTAAGGTAGGCGTTGGAGTATTGTGTCCACCGACGATGTAAGTTCTACTGCAATTGTAGAATATTCACTGTTCAGTACAGTTATGGCTAGAGATATTTACAACTGAGTGTATGGTACGTATCACATACACCAACGGAGCACTGTAGCATTTGAGTTAATCTGTTCAATAATGATTTAGATTTATAGCAATTATAGAGTGACAAACGACAGGTCCATCAGCCCTGTAGATATAAGCATTTTCATAGAGGGACCGATTACAGCCGTCACCACTGTAACGTAGTCGTTGGATTTATTTTATCTTTGATGACTTCAATTCTACAGCAAATCCAGAATAGTCCGTGTATTGTATGGATGCGGTTAGAGATACTAAAATTGATAGTACGTAAAATTGATAAGCCGTTATGGCTCGAGATATTTACAATTGAGAGTACGATGCATGGCACATATACCTACAGAGCACTGCAGCCATTGTGTTAATCTGTTTACTCATGATTCAACATCAACAGCAAATCTAGAAATATCAACGAAAATGTCAGACACCTTTAGTGGCTTTGACATATGACAATACATTTCTGCGTGTAGCCATTCACACCATATCACATCAGCTGTATTAACGTGCTCATTGATCACCCAATTTGTTCAGAAATTATAGGATAATCGGAGGAGAGATCGACTGTCGCTCGAGAAATTGACATTTGTCAAAAGAGCACTGAGTACGGTCATGATAACTTTACAGGAGCCACATGTGTAATAAGTTCAATGATGATTAATATTCCTCGTCAGCCCCAGAATAAGCATTGTATATATCGGTTAAAGCCAGAGACGTTGACAACTGGTAGTACGATACTTGGCGCATCCACCTACCTTGCGCTGTAACTTTCGGATTAATCTGTTCACTGGCGATTTACCCTCTATAGTAATTCTAGAATGACCACCAGCGTATAGATCAGATATCATTTGTGACATTCAAAAATGACTACAGAGTACCGAGCGTCGCCGTCTACACAATGTTATCGCCATTGAATTAATCGGTTCGCTGTTCATCTATGTTCATCAGCAATTGTAGAAAAATCAACGGAGATAACAACTTTCACTTGAACATTTCCATATGTCAAAACTAAACTGAGAGGAGTGCTACATCATCACAGTACTGTAACCAATTGGTTAGCATGCTCGCTGATGACCTAAAATCCACATAAGCTATGGAAAGAGCAATGTATAGGTCAATTATGGCTAGAGATATTTCCTGCTGGCGGTATGGTGCTTGGTACATCAACCAACACAGCACTGTAGCCGTTGGAATTATCTGCTCACTAATGGCTTAAGCGGTATAGCAAACCAAGAATAATCAACGAATAGATCATACATCTGTAGTGATGTTGACATTTGAAAATACCGTTCCTCGTGCAGCCATCTACACAATACTACAGCAGTTTTATTAATCTGACCGCTGAAGACCTACATTCTTCAGCAATTGTAGAATAATCAAAGGAAATAGCCATGACCGCTGGAGACATTGCCATGTGTCAACGGAGGGGAGGGTATGTTCATCAACAGAGCACAGAAGCAGTATACATATTCTGGTCACTGATGATTAAAATTATGTAGCTGTTCCAGAACGACAAGAAGCAGATCAATTGCTGCTCTAGACGTTAACCGTTGACAACACAGTACTGAAGACATCCATTATCAGGGTGCTGCTTTCGTTGGATTAATGCCCACACTGGTGATTTAATTCCACAGTGGTTCTAGGATAATGAATGCATAGTACTGTTATGGCTTCCGACACTAGCTATTGACAGTACGCTACATTGTACATGTAGTACCAGATCACTGTAGACGTTGGATTGACCCGTCTGCAGATGATCTATATTCTACATCAATTCTACAATGTGGAGAGACAAATCCATGGCCCTCGAGATATTAGGATTCGAGGACACAGTACTGAGTGCAGCCATAGCCACAGTACTGTAGAAGATGAAATAACTTGATCTTCGATGATATAAATTCAACAAGCATTCCAGAAATATCAATGTTTGTTATGGTTATGGCTAGAGATATTTAAAATTTACAGTACGGTGCGTAGTATACCCAATAGGAGAGCACTGTAGCCGTTGGATTAACATCTTCTACGATGGCTTAGATTCAGTAGCACTTCTGGAATGACAAACTGCTGATCTATTGAATCGACATGAATTAACAATTGACTTAGCGGGAGAGAGGGCAACCATCGTCACAGTATTACAAGAGTTGGATTAATTTGCTCACTGATGATTTAAATTCCATAGCAACTGTAGGATGACTAATCTTTAGTACGAGTGTGCCTAGAGGTATTTACATTTGTCAGTAAAGTACATAGTATAGTCACCAACAGATCACTGCTGCCGTAGGGTTCATCCGTTCATTGAAGGTTTGTATTGTACAGCAGAACCGGAGTGGAAAAGGAGATATCCTTCGTCTCTCGATATGTTAGCAATTGCCAACAGAGTACGGAGCACAGACGCCATCACAGTAATGTAACCGCTGGACCACTTTGTACACTGATGACATCAATTTCGAAGCAATTTTGGAATAATGAATGCATGGTACGGTCGTGGTTAGAGATATTTCCAGTTGGCAGTACTGTACTTAGGACATACACGAAAAGAGCTTTGTTGTGTTCAGATTAATCTCACCAATGATAATTTAGATTCTAAAGCAATCCTGTAATCGCGAAAGACATGTCCCTTATCTCACGAAATATTAAATATTAACAACAGAGTACTGATTCCAGCCGTCATCACATTACTGTTGGTGTGGGAAAAATTTGTTCATTGATAACTCTAATTCAGAAGCAATTCTAGAATTATCAATGTATATGACGGCTAGGGCTATAGTTACGTACAACTAAAAGTGAAGGACTTAGTAATTCCACAAGCATAGCACTTGAGTCACTGGAGTAATCTGTCCACTGACGACATAAATTCACTAGCAATTCTAAAATGACTGAATAGGGGACCATTTACTCTGTAGCGACTAACAATTGGCATAGCCGGGCTGGGTACACTTATGATGTTCACTGAAAACCAATTCTATGTTAATCAATGTATAGTGCGGTCATGTCTAGTGACATTTTCAATGGACACCGCGATAATATGTACATTCACCAAGCGAACATTGTAGCCATGGATTAACAAGTTCAAGGGTGATTTAGGTTCTGCAGGAATTGTATAATGACAAAATACGTGTCCATTAAGTCACCAGGCATTAGAAATATGATAGCAGAACTGAGTACAGCCACCTTCACATCACAGCACAGGTTTGATATACCTCTTCAGACGTGAATTGACTTCTACATCAATTGCAGTGTAATCAACGTATAGTTCGGTTATTGCTAGAGATATTTACAGCTCACGGTGCGTTACATAGTGCATCCAGCAAGGGGGCGCTGTTGCTGCCGGAGTAATCTGTTCACTGATGATTCAAATTCCCAAGCAATTCTAAATTGACATAATACAGATAAACTATCGGTGTAGTAATTAACAATTGACGTAGCAGAACTGAGAGAAGCAATCGTCATAGTACTTCAGCCGTTGGGATGATTCATTCACTGATAACGCAAGTTTCACGAATTTTCTATGACGACCAACGCATAGTACGGTTATTGCTAGAGACGTTTCAAGTTGACTCTACGGTTCATAGCACATCTGTCTGCAGAGCACTGTAGCAGCTGGATAGCTCCGTCCAGTAATGATTCAGGTTATATGGCTATCCTAGAATGACAAAAGGCTTCTCCGTTGTAGCTCGAGACATTTACAACTGACAAATGAGTACTATGAACATCCACCGTCACAGTACTGCAGCTGCTGCATTGATCTGTCCTGTGGTCTTTTAAATTCCACAGTAGGTCTAGCATAACCAATGTACTCATCAGGTATGTATAGAGATATTCACAATTTGCAGTACGGTAGGAGGTACATCCAGCAATGGAGCGCAGTAGCTGCTGTATTAACTATTTCATTGAGGATGTAAATTCCAAAGTTAGTCTAGATTAATTAATGTATAGTATGGTTATGCCTCGGGGTAGTTTCAATTGACAGTGCGGAAGTTCGTGCGTCCATCAATTGATTACAGTAGTCGTTGGAATAACCTGCTCAATGATGATTTTTATCCTATAGCCATTTTAGGGAGACAAAAGACAGATCCGTTGCAGCTCGAGAAAAGAGCAATTGTCATAACTGTACTGTGTGCAGCCATTGGCACAGTGCTGCAGCCATTGGATTAATCTGTACACTGATGATTTGCAGCCCGCATTAGCTCTAGAATAATCAATGTGTACTACCGTTATGGCTAGAAGTATTTAAAATTGGCAGATCGGTACTTAGTGCCACCATCAAAGAAGCACTGTGGCCATTGAACTGATCTGTTCAATGATGATGTAGATTCTATAGCAATTCAAAAATGGCAAATTGTAGGTTAGTTGCAGCCCGGGATATAAACAATTGTCATAAGAGGACTGAGTACAGCCATCATCACAGTACTACAGAGGCTGTAGTAATTTGTTCATTGACAGCTTATATTCCAAAGCTGCTCCAGAATAGCCATTGTGCACATCAGTTGAGGCGAGAGATATTTGTAATTGACAGTACGTTACTTAGTACATTAATCAACAGACCTGTGTAGACTTCGGATTGACCTATTCAATTGTGATTTAGATACTATAGCAACTCTAGAAAGGTTAAAGTGATATCCCTTATACCTTGAGTCGTTTTCTATTAACGCATATGTACCGAGTACAGCCGTCACCACAGTACAACAACCGCTGTATTTATCTGTCAGTGCTTACCTTTATTCCGCAGTAGATTCAAAATAATCAATTTATGCATCAGTTACGGCTTGAGATGGTACAATTCCCAGTACGGTGGATGGTACACCCACCAATAGACCACTCTAGCTGTTGGATTGCTCTGTTCATTGATGATTTAGATTCTATTGCGATTCTAGGATGACAACGGATGGACATATTACCGCAGGATGTATTAACAGCTGACGAAACAGTACTGAGCGCAGCAATCATCACATTACTGCTGGCGTTGTATTAATCTGTTCACTAATGACATAATTTCCACCGTAGATCTGGAATAGTCTATACATGTATGAGTTGTGTCTACTGACATTCACACTTCCCAGTGCGGTAGTTGGTACATACACCGACACAGTACTGTAGTCGATGGATTAATAGGACTAGTGATGGTTTAAATTCCAAAGCATGTTTAGGGTGGTCGATGTATGGTACGGTTATGGCTAGGGTTACTTACAATTGCAAGTACGCTTCATTGTACATCTATCAACAGATCACAATATACGTTGGATTAACCTGCTCAGTGATGACATATAACCTACAGTAATTCCAGAATGTCAAAGGAGAGGTCCGTCATAGTTACGGATAATAACAATTGACATAACAGTACTGAAATGAGCTATCGTCACTATACGGTAGCCGCCCGATTCATCTTCTCACAGACGATTTATGTTCCACAGCATCTCTAGAATAATCTTTGTATACATCATTCATATCTACAGATATTTGCAATTCCTAGCACGGAAGGTGGTGCATCGACTAATACAGCATTGTAGCATTTGGAATAATATGTCCAGTGATGATCTAAGTTCCACAGTCGTCCTAGAATAACCAATGTATGCAGCAGATACGGCTGGGGATATTAAAAATTCACAGTACAGTAGTAGGTACATCCACAAGTAGAGCACGGTCGCCGTTGGATTAATCAGTTCAGTGATGATTTAGATACCAAAGCTAGTCTAGGCCAGTTACTGCATAGTACGGTTGTGGCTAGGAATATTTACTATTGACGGTAGGGCTGTTCGTACAACCATCAGGAGGGCATTGAAACCGTTGGGTAGATCTGTACAATGACGATTTAAATTCCCCAGCAGTTCTAGAACACTCAATGTGCACTTCAGTTATGTATATAGATATTCACAATTCAGAGTACGGTCATTGGTACGTCCAAAAATATAGAACTGCAGCAGTTGGTTTAATCTGTCCACCGATGATTTAAATACAATTGAA